>NW_024514764.1:66264-245659 GCF_017590135.1 Pyrgilauda ruficollis | reverse complement strand
TTTTTTTTTTTCCTTTTTTTTTTTTTTTTTTTTTTTTTTTGAAATCATTAAATAAAGTGTCACCCCAAGCCAGTGCTGTAAACTCTATTTTGATTGTGGCTGCAATAACCCCTTTGGGCGTCATTCAGATTGTACTAAACAGTTTCTGGAGAGCGCTGGTTTCTCTCAAAATAAACCCAAGTCCAGCTTTGACAAGCTCTAATGAAAAACAAATTGTTATATTACTTAGAAAAATAATTTGAAGGAAGTCTGAATTAGTTGTAAAGGTGGAAAAGGTTCAGCTACTTGAAAATAGAAATTTGGAAGGTATTTATTTTAACCATTAAGCCAGTGGCCTTGAAATACAGCCTTGTTTGTTCCAGAATGCTCCTAACGAGAGCCATGAATCACGCTGTTAATCAGTATGGGAACTTGATTAATTGGACAGGGGAGCAGCAGTGACTCCAGCAGCCTGGAGCTGGGCTCCTTCACCATCCCTCATCCTGCTGGCACCACGGGGGCTTGGAGGGCATCCCACAGCCCTGGGTTTGGGCTTTGGAGAGTTGGGAATCAGAGGTGGCTCCGGGGGGCTCTGCAGCCGTGTCTGTGCTGCTGGTGGGCTCAGAAGGGGCTGGTTTCCCATGGAGCAGGGCTTGCAGTGGCTCTGCTTGTCCTGTCCCTGGCAGCTCACCTTTGCTGCTGCTCCTGGCTCTGCTGTTGAGCCTGAGAGGGAGATTGGATGCCCAGCCATGAAATCAGACTTGCACAGGAGCCCTCCGGGGTGGGAAGCGCTGCCATGGCTGGAAAAACGCAGCAGGAAGGTCAGGGTTGGTTTTCTCTCCTCACTGGGGCCAGCAGGAGCTGCAGTGGCTTTGGCCATGCAGGAGCACGGCAGGGATGAGTTCCAGCAGAGTTCCAGAGTTCTGGAAGCTGCCACGTGTGGGAACTGTGCCCAGTGCTGGTGGCACAGTTTGGTGCCACCTCTGTGCCAGAGAGCCCGGGTGGGCCACGCTGTCCTTGGGAATATTGCTGAGCACTGACTCCAAAACCACCAGCTGGATCCTTAAATGGCAAGATTTGCTGAAATGGGGTGGAAACTCACCCAGTCCTGGTGTTTTGGCCACGTTACAGCTGTCCAGGGGCTCTCAGGTGCCTCTCTCTGTGCTGCTCCCTGTTGGCTCTTCCCACGCCAGGAACAGCTTCCAGAGCTCGTGGAATGATGTGTCAGACAGGGGGGCTTCACCAGGGTGCTTGGGTTTTCTCCCTGTTTGGATTTTGCACCTGATTTTCAGAATTCCTCCGTGCTCCAGAGCCTTTTGTCCTGCAGCAGAATTCCCAGGTGCTTGGGCAGGATGGGGGAAATCGATGCTGAGGATGCTGTCAGTGAAAGGAGCCAAGCTGGAGCTTCCAACATCTGCATCTCCCAGATGGGATTCAGGATTCAGCTCCAGACTGGGAGATAAAGGATGTGTTGCACATGTGAGTGAGGGCATAAAACATTTCTGTCTGATGAGAGCCAGAGCAGCTGCAAACCAGAGTTGTTCCTGGTGTCCATGACATGATCTTCACCATGTTCTGGCACCATATTTCCAGGGATAATTATTTATTTACGTTTAGGTGTAGCTGCTAAAGCTGAGTGAAACCATCACAACCCATTCCTGTGCCCGAGCCAAGGCACTCTCCCACTCCAATGTGTCAAATATCTTTAAATATCTGTGAATTTCTCCAGTTTCAGTGCAATGGTTTGAAGAGGTGGTGAAGGTCTTCCGAGTTTAATCCCATTTTCTGTCCCTTAGTCCTTATCTGAACTGCTCCCCTTGCACTTTCCCAGCTCTTGGCTCCCACCAAGCCTTTGCTGTTCGGCAGGGGGACAGTGGTGGGATTTGGGATTTGGGATTTGGGATCTCTCCTCCCACCAGCAAGATGACAGGGCCTTTAAATAATGTTTTCTATTCCATTTCAAAAAAAATAAAAAGAAGATTAAATCAGAACAGCCTAACTGGAAACAGATGGCAGATGAGAAACTTCTTTTAAAGAGGATTTTTAATACATTTATTATGAAGAAAATCATTTATTGGTGTCGGAGATGGACATGTGAAGACAGAACGTGCCCATTCCAGGCGTGGAAGGGGCTGGAGTGGGATGATGCCTTTGCTGTGGTGTTCTTGGAGCAAGGGGAGGATTTTGCTGCTGGTGAAGTGACTTTCCTGGCTGAAAGGAGGCTTCTTCCCATCCCTGCTCCTCCAGCTTCCCTCTGGGATCACTGGCTGTCAGAGCTTTGATTTGTCAGAGTTTTGATTATGCTCTTACTGTGGGTTCCTGGCATGGTTTTCCTGCAGTGATTTGGGTTGGAAGGGACTTTAAAGCCCATCCAATTCCAACCCCAACACCTTCCACTATCCCAGAGTGCTCCAAACCCGGTCTTGGACACTTCCAGGGATGGAGCAGCCACAGCTTCCCTGTGCCCTGTGTCCTCCCACAGGGTCAGCTTAGGGTTTTTTAAAAATAATATGCATATTCCAATCAGTTCTGTCCTGCCAAGTTAAATGAGTGTGTGCTTTTATGTGTGAAGCCATGCACAGGCAGAAGTGTCACTCTCCCCAGTCCCCCTCACACAGTGACTGGACAGCTTTAATTAAAGCCATTTAAACAAATCCCACATCATTTCAGAGGGACGGATCTGGGTGCCTGGGCTGCTCAGGGATGGAGGTGAAGATGGATTTTCCCTTTTCCTGCTTTGATGAGAAGAACTCCTTGGCTTGTTGTGGGTTTAATGTTCCTGTGAAACGCCGCTGCCCCCAGAGAGGTTTTATTTTGCTTTGGAAGCGTTGGGATGAGGCTGCAGCCCGGGGATGCTTCAGCCCACACGCAGTTTACACAGCTGCACCATCCCCTTCCCCAGCTCCAGCAGGGCTGTTATCTCCGTGCTGATGCAACAGCCAGGAATGGCAGGAAACCTGTGTCACTCACGGCTTTCATCTTCCTATAAAAACTGGGATTCTTGGAGCTGTGAGTCAGAGATGAGTGCAGGATCCTCGTGGAGCAGCTGGGCTTTCTTTGGTGCTGCCCTGGGTGTGGGATGGAGATGCTGGGCTGTGGGCAGTGGTGATCCTTCCCTGGAGAATTGTTTGCACATCCCAATCTCACTTTCCCTTTTGTTGGGAGCATTTCCCAACAGGTTGTGGCCTCCCATCCCTGGGAGTGTCCAAGGCCAGGTTGGACAGGGCTTGGAGCAGCCTGGGCTGATGGAAGGTGTCCCTGCCCATGGAAAGGGGCTGGAAGTGATCTTTGAAGTTCCTTCCAACCCAAACCATTCCATGGTTTTGATTGATCCATGGAAAAGATTCCATGATTTATGCTGACCTTGTGCAGAGCATCCTGGATTTCTGCTGCTGCTCTAAACCTGAGCTGAGCCCCAGAAAACCTCGATCCAGGCAGGTGTTTGCAGCACGAGGTCTCACCTCTCCTGCTTTCCTCTTGGAATTTAATTCCATCTGTTCCAGGAGCACGGTGCTGCTTTGTCCACGTTCCTGAGGAACTTTTTCCACACGTGAAACTCCCTCTGGGGCCGGGTTGAGCTCTGCAGGAACCACGTGGGTTTGGTCTGGGCTTGGTGTCCACACATGGAGCTGTTCAGGGACAGAAGTGGCACTTTAAATCTACACCCTGCTCCAGTCAGGAAGACTTGGAAGCAGGGAGAAATCCCAGATCTAATTTTGGAAAGGCTGGGGAAGTCAGGGAGAAAAGTGCACCAGAAGAGCAGTTTGGGAACGTTTTGTCCCAAATTTTGGCCAGTGTGGTGTAGTTGGGATGGCTCATGGATGGTTTCCCTGCACTTTGTGAGCAAAGAAGCAGAAAGGGACAGGTATTCAGTAGAATCCTGGAATGGTTTGGGTTGGGAATGACCTTAAAGCTCATTTTGTGCAGTGACACCTCCCACTGGACCTGGTGACTACACAGTGTCACCCTCAGAGAAGCTGCCAGCTCCTCTGAGATGTCAAAATCCAGGAGCAGTAAAAAACTCAGTCAAGAGAAATTTCAACATTTCCTCTGGAAAAACAAATCAGATTGCATTGATTGTTTGGATGGGGCTGGGAATGGCAGGAGTGGGGAGTGGGAGAGACAGGGATTGTGTTTATGGCATCATTAATGTCATTTATTCCATAGCCAGCCCTTGAAAAGCAGTTGTAATCCCCACACACAAATCCCTCTGGAACAAATCTGCCAGTTTTCCTCATCCAACACGGATCATCCCTGCAGCCAGAAACCTCAGAGGGAGCAGAGCCAAGGGAAGAGGGTCAGGGGGCACCCTGAAACCCAGTGCACCCAAAGCAGCTCCACCCCTGAGATTCCAGGGGCAGAGGGATGGAGCTGCAGGGCCAACATTGCAGGGACACTGGGGATGGAGAGAGATCATTTTCCTGGGGTTATTTGGAAAAAAAATGTGACCACAGATAAAAAACTGGAGCTTCAAAATGTGTTCCTTCCCAGTTCCCCTTCTCCACCACCCAGGCAGGAAGGGATCAGCTGGAAAGTCCTGGCTGGGCAGTCTCAGGTGTTGGTGGCCATCAGTGAGGGGGTCCTTGGTGCTGCAGAAAATCCCTGCTGGAGGGATTTCCTCTGGCCCCTGAAAGCAGGGAAAGGAAATTTTCCATGGAAATCTGTTCCTTGGCAGCCAAAGCTGAAAGGATTGGAGTCTTTTGCCCCCAGCTCCCCGTTTCTGGTCAGTGTGAATGAAACCCCACCTGTGATCAGCACGGGCAGCCTCAGCAAGGCTGCAGTGAATGAAAGCACCGGGGGGAATTGGAGGGAACACATCCTCTTCCTTCTCGGATCGGGTTACAGCGACCTCGGAACATCTGGACACCGTGTCCCAGGGCTCCCAGAGGTTCTGCTGCATGGAAGGTTCATCTGCCTTTGTTCAGTTCCTGCCCTTTTCCCTTCCTCCTTGCCTCCTCTGGATTCAGGGTTGCTCTCAATGTTCCTGGCCGTTTCCTGGTTCCCTGGTGAAACACCCCATGGAATTTTAGTGGGGTCTTTCCATGGGCAAGCACAGATCTGTAACTCCATGGCAATTTGCTGTGGAAGAAATCACTCCTGAATTCCCTATAAGCTACTGGTTCCCAGCTTCCTGAAAGTCTCAATTTAAGGGAAAAACAAAGCATTCCTTAATATTCCCTAAATTCTAGGAATGCATTTGGTGATCTGATGCTACTTTGCTTTGGGATTCCTGTGCCTGATCTCCAGGTTGTCCTGACAGGGTTTAATTGAAACAAGGGTGTGAAGGTGGGTCCTGCTGCCTCCAGGAGCCCCTGGGGTTTTTTGGGAATCCAGAGCAAGGGAGGTGCCAAAGCCATGGGGTGGCTGTGGTGGCCTGATTCGTGGTGGTCCATGTTGAGAAGATGATGTTGAACTCCAGCATCTCCTGGAAGTGACCCCATCCTCCCCTTGGGAGCAGCACATCCCCATCCCACCCCAACCCTTGTGCTGTTGTGCAGAGCTCAACGCCCAGAAGGAAAATGCAACTCCAGCTTTTCGCTTTTGTGCCTCTCAGGCCCAGACCTCAAGGTTTTAAAGACTTTCATATGTGCCTGACTTGATGTGCTCCGAGTATTCCCATTGAAGTGAACTAAGTGGATAAGACTTTGCAGGATTAAAGCCAAATGAGTCCTCACCCACCATGCTGGGAAGTCTTGTTGAAGTGGGTCATTGGAGGGAAAGGAGGAGGAGGCGCTTCCCAACTTGCCCCTTTCATTTTATGCTTTTATTTATTTAAAGGATTTTTATTTTTTTTTTTATTCTTAGGCAGCTTAGGGGGAGAAAAGAAAATAAAAAGCCCCAGGCTGTGGTGTAACCACCGCAGGCAGATGTTGTCATGACTACTAAACAAGAAACCTGATTTATAAAATGAGGAAAAACAGATGAACGTGAAATAAAAGAGAAAAAAAAAAGAGAGAGGCGATCTCAAAATATTAACTCTGATGTAGAGAAAAATATAAACAGACAGGGTTAGGAAATTCCATAAGGAATATGACTTGTTTAATATTAATCATAAAGGAAAAGATTATGAGAGCTCCAAAGGGTGCCAAATGAAATACTCCACACGCAGCCACTGCTGTGATAAGAGTCCTTGTGTGGCTTCCCAGGGCTGCCTTTGGCCACTCTGTGGAGGAGATGTCCTGGCTGGAAGTTGTTCCAGGGATGTTCTTGTGGTTCTGCTGCTTCTCCTGGTGCTTCTCCTCCCTCACAGCAGTTTCTGAGTGCAAACCCCCAGCGGGTGACAACCTGTACTTTTATTGCAAGTCCGGGCAATGCTTTTATTGCAGAATATTGCAGATGTTGTGTTTGGGGACGTGGAGGGGTTTCTGTGACTGGGGTGGGTCAGGAGGGGTGAGATGTACCCAGACCAGGGGTTCACCGTGTCCCAGAGCTGAGGGGGGTGCAGATGAATGGCTGGGTGGGGCTCAGGTGGCCCTGCTCCTGTCTCTGTGTCACACTGCTGCTCTGCTTGTCCCTCTCCTGCCATCCTGAGCTTGCAGAGCCCACGGTGATCCTGCACCAGAGAAGTGCCACGTGTCACAACTCCCTCTTCAACGCTCCCAGACCATTCCTTGTCTAGGACAGGAGGGTCTTCAGGACCAGGAGACACCTCTGGGCGGGTTCCAAAGGCTCTCACTGGACCCCTGCCAGTCCCCTTTGCCTCTTGGGCTGTCACCACTGGCGTTCCCTGGTGACAGTGCCGGTGTGGCCCCGCGCCCCAGCACGGTGACAGCAGCACTGCCACCACAAGACGCCAGAAAGGAGCAGCTGTGACCACAGCTGGGAGGGCTGGGAAATACCTCCGTGGGCTCCCCCTGGTAAACCCTGCCAGAGCTGTAATTTGCTGCTCCGTTTCCCTCCCCTCCGTGCTGTCTCACCGCTCACGGCTCCGGCACGCCGCCTTTCCAGCCCCAAGTGGGACATGAACGCCTTGTGGCACGGCCCGTGCTCCAGCAGGCAATTCTGGGACTCTGGCATTGCTGCTCCCAGCCCTGCCTTTGGCACTGCCTCCGAAACAGTTTGGTTTGCAGGGCTCCTTCTCGCTGTCAGGAGGAATTAAGCTCCAAAGGCAGACAGGAACTCTCCGTAACAAGTCCTGGCCTGAAGGTCCAGGATGGAGATGCCCACCCAACAGGACCTTCCAGGGCTGCTGAGCAGATTCCCCCTGCAGAATCCATCCAGGACACCTGGGCAGATCCACTCTCACCTCTCCAGGTGCCTCTGCCTGCTCCTGATCCATGTCCTCACCTGGCACTGGCCGTGCACACACTGCCAAAGCTCTGAGCACCGTGGGGATGGTGCAGGAAAACTGGAACAGCAAGATTTCTGCATCTTTCCCCAGCTCCCTGCATCTTTTCCCAGTTCCCAGCTCCCTGCATCTTTCCCCAATTCCCTGCATCTTGTCATTCCCTGCATTTTTTTCCTCACAGTTCTTTGCATCTTTCCCCAGCTCTCTGCATCTTTTCCTGGCTCCCTGCATTTTTCCCCCCCAGTTCTTTACATCTTTTCCCAGCTCCCTGCATCTTTCCTGGCTCCCTGCATTTTTCCCAACTCCCTGCATTTTTTCCCCCCAGTTCTTTGCATCTTTTCCCAGCTTCGTGCATTTTTTCCCAGCTCAGCAGCCTGGGAGCATTCAGATCCCTGCTCCTTCTTATCAATCCCTTTCCAGAGCTCCTCCAGCAGCACCAGGCAGCGCCTGGCACTGGTGTGTCATTTCCAGTCTCTGTCCCAGTGTCCCTCTGGCACCTGGCTCCTTATCCACGCTGCTGGATGAGGCTGTTGGAATCACAGCATGAGGCAATGATGGATTTTTGCTCTTCCCCTCTGTTGACAAACCCAGTTGGTGGGTGAAGAATGAGTAACCCTTGAAAGCGAGCCCCGTGGCTGGTGTGGGTGCCCTTGGGTTTTGTGGGATGAGTCAGTGTGGAGAGCAGGAACTTCCTCACGGACAGGCAGCTGCACTCCATCCTCTGCTGTGGATTCCCAGGAGCTGGAAAGCCTCAAGCCCTGGGCAGCACGATTCCAGGGGAGCATCTCCCCCTGGGAGCAGCCCAGCTGCCCCTGGGTGTTTGTTGGGGCATTGTTCCCCCTGTGGTGAAGCCCTGCCTGGAATATCCAGCCTGGAATATTTGCATTCCTCTTCCAAGGGTTCCTCTCATATGTAAGCCATCAGTGCAGCAGCCTGAGCAGGGATCTTGCAGCTGTGACCTTGCAAGTGGGTGGCATTTTCTGCTTCCTCCTCAGCATCCTCAGGGATCCACAGCTCATGTGATCCCGTCTGCCACGGGCCAAATCCGGGCTGGGAAAAGCAGGATGAGGCTACCAGGAAATACCCACTGCCCTCATCTCCTCATGGCTGGGATCTTCAAAGCTCCCACGAGGAGCCAGGCTCCTCAGGCAGCCCTGAAATCCTCCTTTGCCATCAGTGCAGGCAGCAGAGAGAAATGGCTCCAGGTTTATTAAATCCCATCGCTCTGGAGCACCTTGTCTTCCTCTGCAAAGCTAAAAGCAGAATTTGGGCTTCTTTTGGCTTCTGTTCCTGTCTAGGGCTGAACAGACTCCATCAATCCCTTTATTGGAGGTTTCTTTCAGATTCCCACAAGTAAATAAATCCATATAAATAAAATAAAAGCCACCCCCAGCAGGGCTGGAGCAACAAGCATCCCAATCTCTCATGATCTTCCCTGCCTCCATCCCAGCATCATTTTGTCCTACATGGAACCAACCGCTCAGGGAAGGAAAAAGCTGAAAAGCCTATTTTTTAAAAAATCATTTCATAATTTACACCTCGCTCCCATTGTAATTGGAATTATGAGTAAGGCTGAAAAAAAACTGCTGCAGATGGCAGCATGAAAATGTGATTTTTAACACATTTTGTGTTTTCTTAAGCATCTCTGGTTTTGCCCAGGGTACATTTCATTTGCTATTTATTTAGTCCCCACCTCTGACAGCTCAGGGATTGCTAAGCTGCCATCTGGGATGGAAGGAAAATGGGAAAACGCCTGTTTTTCCTGCTTTTTCTTCTTCTGACCTCAGAAAATTTAACAGAATTTAATAAAATTTAAATGTGTCAGTGAGCTTTGTGGTTACAACAAGGAGTTGGGCTTAGAATCCCAGAATCCTGGAATGGTTTGGGCTGGAGGGAACCTCAGTGACCATTGCCAACCCTGCCATGGGCAGGGACATCTCCCCTGTCCCAGGCTGCTCCAAGCCCCCTCCAGCCTGGCCTTGGGCACTTCCAGGGATGGAGCAGCCACAGCTGCCCTGGGAAACGTGTGGCAGATCCTCACCAAGGACCTCAGTGATCCTCGTGGGTGTCTCCCAGCTCAGGATATTCCTGGATTCCGTATTTGTCACAGTTTGAAGCCATTTTCCAGCAGAGCTGAGGGAAGGATTTGGGACAGAGCCTTGCTGCAGAGGCACCTCGGAGCCACTGAGGCATGGTGGCTGTTCTGCCCTTCCTTCACATTTCTCCTCTTTTTTTTTTCTAGCATTTCCATTAAATTTTTACATCCAGCCCTTCACTTTTTTTATCCTCCAGGCTTTTGCAGCCTGGCTTTATTAAAATCAAATGCTGCCCAGCCCCAAACTCAGCACCGGGCTGGGTTTTCCTGGTGTGTTTTCAGCCACAACTGTTTCCCATTTCTGCCCAGCTCTCAGGAGCCCACGGGCTCAGGGATCAGCTCCAAGCTCCGTGTGTTCCCCCCAAAATGTGCTCTTGGTTTGCTGGAAAAATCCAGGTCATCCCAGAGCTGGAAATTCACCCAGCCTTGGCTTCCAGTGACACCGAGTAGCCAACCCAAGTTAAATATTTCACTGCAGATGTTGCTGAGAGCTTAAAGTTACCCAAAATTATGGATTTAACGAGGCAAGGAAAGGAGCTGTGGAAAGATCCAAATCAGGGAAGCCACCAGTGCTTTCCAAGCCGGTGTCAGGCTGATCAGATGTGACATCCTTGACTTTTTCCTTGCGTTTTCCCTGGGCCTGCGGATGCGGTCACGTCCTTTCCTTTTAGCTTGAAAAGGCAGAGATGGGTTTGAATCCGTGTTGGGCTTGAGTCTGGGGAGCAGAGTCCCAATCCAGCTGTTGCAGATGTCTCCATTTGCAAACTGGTGAAACCAAAACCTTGGATTTGAATTCTTTTGGAAGGGGATTGGGACACAGATCCCGTTTCCCTGTGCCAGGGCTGTCTGAGATTGGCCATGCTCAGCATTCCCATCAATATTTATTCCCAAGAACATTGTTTTCCCCATACTCTGTCTTTAATACCAATTTCATCCAAATTTTACCAAGACCTGGACTAGAGAAGATGTTCACTATCAGAATAGATTTTTTCTGATGTGTTCTCCTTCTCTCCTTCCCAAAAAATTATGTTTGCTCTGACTTTGGCAATTGTTGAATACCTCTAAATATTGCAGAAAAAGTGATTTTCAAAGGAGCCTGCAGTGCCTGGATGGTGAAAGGGAATGGAAGCATTTTTGCCAGAAGTGTTTTAGCATTCCTTCAATCAAGGAATATAAACAGTTCCATGTGACTTTGGGCTGATCCAGGATTTGAGAGCAGGGTTTAACTCACATCATTTCTCACAGAGGGAATTTTGAACCCACATATCTCCTAAAAATGTCCTAATTAGTAGGGAGGAGGATATTCTGGGAAAGGCTTTCCCTTTCTTCTCTTGGTGGCGTTCCACTTTATTACTGATCACTCAATAATCATCCAGCATTAATTACAGGGGAGTTCTGTGAACTGAGTTATTGATTGGTACCTATTGACAGCCCGTTCCAGGCTGTAATTAAACCTCAAACCAGCATTATTTCTGCAGGGCTGGAAAATGCTTCTCCTGAATCCTTCCTTTCCTGTGTGTTGGTATTAGGGGATAATCCTGGCTCTGAGGCACAAATGGCAAGTGAAAATGGTGTTTGTGGTTTCACCAAGTGCAGAGCTGGTCCCTGCGGCCCTGGGTCCTGCTGCAGCTGGTGGGAAAAGCCCCACGGAGCTGAGGGTGGGCTCCACCCTCCAAAAACTGCCTGCCTGGAACCTTTTGGGAAGGACCAAGGTGCTGGGAATGCCTGGGGTGGAATTCCTCATCCTGGCTGCTGGCTAGAACTAAAGAGCCTTTTGGTTTTTTTTGCCACTGGAGTGAGTGACCCTCTGCTTTGTGTTTTGGTTTGCACTGGTTGGAAATCAGGGAGGAATTTCCTTATGGAAAGGGCTGTCCAGGGTGGAACCCCCATGCCTGGAGGGATTTCCATCACATGTGGATGTGGCACTTGGGGACATTTGGGATCAGTGGTGGCCTTGGCTGTGGTGGGGGAACAGTTGGACTAGATGGTCCAAGAATTCCATTATTCCAACCTCAGTGATTCCATGATTCCAACCCCAGTGATTCCATGATTCCAATCTCAATGATTCCATGATTCCAACCTCAGTGATTCCATGATTCCAACCTCAGTGATTCCATGATTCCAATCTCAGTAATTCCATGATTCCAACCTCAGTAATTCCATGATTCCAACCTCAGTGATTCCATTATTCCAACCTCAGTAATTCCATAATTCTAACCTCAGTGATTGCATTATTCCAATCTCTGTGATTCCGTGATTCCAATCCCAATGATTCCATGGTTCCAACCTCAGTGATTCCATGATTCCAACCCCAGTGATTCCATGATTCCAACCCCAATGATTCCATGATTCCAACCTCAGTGATTCCATTATTCCAGCCTCAGTGATTCTATTATTCCAATCTCAATGATTCCATTGTTCCAATCTCAGTGATTCCATGATTCCAAAGAACACCCACCCCAGGGGGGTCACAGGGACAATCCCCCAGCCCCTCTTGCCATCCACGTGGTTTCCCACAGGGTTGGTCTTTGCCATGGACGTGCTCTGGCTATTCCTGAGGCGCTGCATCCCACAGCTCCTTAAAAACTTAAAAAACACCCATGGACACTTTTCCAGGTGCAGTCTGTGCCTCCCTACCTACAGGGGAGACGACCATTCACATCTGTCAGCATTTTCTGCAAGCATTTGCTTCATTAGGGGTGCCTCAAGAGATAAAAACAGATAATGGCCTTGCATACAGAGCCAAAAAGTTGAGGATTTGTCTGCATCCCCTTCCAGAGGCACATCCAGCCAACAGCACAGCCCCCCCGTGTAACTGTTGGGGGTTTTGACAGTTTTATAACCCTGAATTTGCACCTTCTGGAGAATGGTGACAGTTAATGATTCATTGCCGTGCTGGAATTTTTCTTATGATGTCTTAATATCCAAGCATGGAGCAGAGCTCAGCAGAGAGGGAAAATAAAAACCTGGAACAAAACAGTTTGGGAAAAAATCCTCCCTGTGAGGGTGGCACAGGGTGCCCAGAGCAGCTGTGGCTGCCCCTGGATCCCTGGAAGTGCCCAAGGCCAGGCTGGATGGAGCTTGGAGCACCCTGGGATAGTGGAAGGTGTCCCTGGCAAAGGAGGGAGATTTTAAGTTCCTCCAGCCCATAATCAGTGGGAACTCCAGTAGGTGGCTCCTGTAGGAACAAATTAAAAACCAGTTTGGAGTGAGACACTTCCACTGCTGCACGTTCAGATCAAACCTAAATGTGGGGTGTGGGACAGCAGTGGAAAGGATTTGGGTCCCTCCTTAGACCTAGAATTGCCAAAACCTGACAGTGCAATTTGTAACTCATCAAAGCCTGGCCCAGATCAAGGACAGGTTTTAGTGAGGACTGTGCACTTCTGTGTCCATGGTTGGTTTATTCCTCAGCAGAAGCTGACCTGCTCCCTTTTCTCCTGGTGCTTCCAGTAGTTCTCGGAATTTCTCTGGGATTCACAAAACCATCTCCTGTCTAGACAGAGGTGATTATTTATTTACCTGTTTTCCTCTGCACTGAACAGCAGAGATTAAATTCTCATGCAAATATTCAGTTAAGGAGTTAACAAGAAATTAAATTCATAATGGGGGGAAATTTTAAATTATTGTTGCTGCTATTTAATGTGACTTTTTTTCTGTGCCTATGATAAATTTTTGGGGAAAACGACATATATGAGTATTTTTCTAGGAATAGTTTAACAAATACACTCCAGTGCAGGTAGAGACTCTACTTTGACTTTTAGACTCTACTTTGGGGCAGCAGGAAGGACTGGATGGTTCTTGAGGTTTCCTTTTTCCCTTTAAATGGTTTATAATCCTTCCAGACATCCCAATTTTGGCTTTTCTGTGCCAATGGCTCAATATCAGGGAGCCCCAGTGAGGTGACCCTGTCCTCATGCTGTGGACAAGCTCCAGGTAGCCCTCACCTGTGTTTTAGAGTTTCCAGCTTGTTTTTGTCCCTTCTGGACAGATATCCAGGCTGTGCCATGGAATTTGAGCTTCCTCTGCCTACTGGATGTTTGTAACAATCTGGGATTTCAAAAAAAAAAAAAACACCAAACCCCAGCCAAACAAAGAAGCCCAACCTGTAAAAAAGTTAAAGCTGGAGGTGCCCATTTTCTGACAGAGGGTTTGGTAACGGGGCAGGGAACAAAAATGTGAGGAATAATTGGTTTTGGGCCTAGAACCAGGAAAACTACTTTTCCAAATTAATCCAGCGAGAGCCATGAATCCACTGTATTTCATATCACACTTCATAAAACTCCAGTCATAATCCATAAAAGTGACATTATTAGATTAAAACCCTCAGTTCCTCCTAGAAGGAGCTCGCTCATTAGACATGCTGTAGTTTTATAACCTCAAAGTTCCTCCCCAATTACCATGATTAATACTGGGCTTTAATAAAAAATTTCTCCCAATCACCACAGGGGTTGATCCCATCTGGTTGGTGTAATTGGGAGTTTCAATATTGTCCAGCAAGGGAAGGACGCTCCGGGAACACAAATCAAGGCTGAGGATGGATGGGGATGGAGGTCTGGAGATCCAGCTGGCTTTTGGTGGTGGTTGGAGCATGGAAAAGTCCAGGTGATGTGAGCCAGAGGCTGGGATTGCTGGGGGAAGTGGGGATGAATTCTCCCTCCTCGTGCAGCTGATGAAGGATCAGGGAAGCTCCCCGTGCTCTTCCAGCAGGGATGTGCCCTGGGAAATCCATCCTAAACTGAACATCCCAACTGAAGCCAGCACACTTCTGCTCTGAGGGAGCAGCACGTGGAAGCTCCAGAGGAAAGGCAGGATTTGGGGAGAAATCTGTGCTGCCTGCTGAGGTATGGATGGCAGTGGATCCATAAATCCTGGCAGGTGCTGCTCCTGTGGGATCCTGGGAGACATCAGGTTCAGCTTCACCCTTGGTGCCACGGACATGTCCATCCCTCTGCTCTGCTCTGGGGACTCTCACCTGGAGCACTGCCACCAGCATGAGGATGTGGAGCTGCTGGAGCCAATCCAGAGGAGGCCACAGGGATGCTCTGAGGGCTGGAGCCCCTCTGGAGCCAGGCTGGGAGAGCTGGGGCTGCTCACCTGGAGAGGAGAAGGCTCCAGGGAGAGCTCAGAGCCCTGCGAGGGCATAAAGGGGCTCCAGGAGAGCTGGAGGGGGACTGGGGACAAGGCATGGAGGGACAGGACACAGGGAATGGCTTCACATGAACAGAGATCAGAGCTAGTGGGACATTGGGAAGGAATTGTTCCCTGGGAGGGTGGCGCAGATTCCCAGAGCAGCTGTGGCTGCCCCTGGATCCCTGGCAGTGCCCAAGGCCAGGCTGGACAGGGCTTGGAGCACCCTGGGACAGTGGGAGGTGTTGGCGGTGAACTGGAGGAGTTTAAGGTCTCTTCCCACCCAAACCATTCCATGATGATGATGATGATGATGATGAAATAACATAAAACTCACTCTCGATGGCCACGAAGCCGCTTGCTGGGACACCACCCTCAGCACGTTTGAAAATCCCGTTGTTTGGCTTTGCAGCAGGAATTCCTTTGAGGTTTGTCCTTGCAGATCCGATGGGTCCATGGTTCCATCCACCCCCGGGTGAGCAGGAGCTGGTGTGAGCTCCAAGCCTCAGCCAGAAGCAGTGAAATTAAAAATGTGTCGGCTCCGCAGTTCCACCCCGGCCCAGAGAACGCCAAACTCGTGTTATTTTTGAATCCCCTGATTTTTCAGGGCTGCTGGAAATAAGAGCTCCTGCTCCTGACTCCCAAGCAATAAAGGGAGGTGAATCACTCCTGAAAAAAGCCCTCCCGTGGACCACCCAGGGGCTCCTGCAGAGCTGGGAACCAGAAGTGGCAAAGCACAGAAGGATTTTCTTAACACAACTGCAACTGCACGAGGCAAAATCACCTCGGAACAGGAGCAGAGTGAGAGGTGTGATAATGAAGCCAGGCTGATTAATATGCATCGAGCTAAATCACATTCAGGTCACAGAGCAAGCCCCAAACCTCGACTGTAACATGTTCCCCTCCAGGACCCAACATGTGTCTGGAATTCAGATAGAAATCGTTTTTTTCCCCCCTCATAATTACCCAACTCAGCATAAAGTATTAGTTTTTTTAACTTAATAATAGTTAGGATTTTTGTTCCTTGCTGTGATTGGTCAGAGCTCTCCTTTTTTTAACAATCTCTGACTTTCTGAAGGGTCCTGCTGGGGTTTTAAAACTTGTAACTTGCAAATCACCATGTCAGAAACTGTGGTGCCAGTCATATAAAATATGAAATCACACGTTCTTAGCATTTATTTGTTGTCAGTTTTAATGAGAAAACATGGATTTTTTCCAACAGAACAGTGGCTGAAAGTCCTCAGGCTGAAACTGTCCCTGTGTTCTTGATGTTCATACTGTGGAGTGGTATTTTGGGAGACCACATGCAAGATATTCTCCTAAACAGCCAATAAAAGCTAAAATTAAAACAAAATAACGCCTCTTAAAATGCACGCTTCTATATTTAATGCTGCTCTTTAATTAGAAGTTCCAAGGTTTCCTCCTGAAGGGTTTCAGGAGCGTTGCTGTCACGGATCCCTTGGAATAAGCAGGAATTGGGTGATTCCTGTGGGAAATTAAGTCACTTTGGAAATGAAGGCACTTTGGAAATCAAGTCACTTTGGAAATCAAGGCACTGTGGAAATTGAGTCACCGTGGAAATCAAGTCACTGTGGAAATCAAGTCACTTTGGAAATCAAGTCACTATGGAAATCAAGTCACTGGAAATCAAGACACTGTGGAAATCGAGTCACTTTGGAAATCGAGTCACTGTGGAAATCAAGTCACTTTGGAAATGGAGTCACTCTCTGATCTCTCTTGCTGGAAGCACAGGCACAGGCAGAGCTCACGTGTGAACCAGAGCTGGTTCACATTTGGAATCTCTGGGCTGGGGCCTGGGCTCCAGGCAGGCTTTGCCATCCCGGAATGTCCTCGCTGGGATGCTCCAACCCCTCACCGCGCGTTTTGTTGGCATTTCGGGACATCCAACGCTCTCTGCCTCCTTGTTCCCCATGCAGGTGCTCCTGATCATAAGTGGGAACCTGAGTTTCCTGAACTGGCTGACCATGGTGCCCAGCCTGGCGTGCTTTGACGACGCCAGCCTGGGGCTCCTCTTCGGCTCGCGGCTGCGGGAGCGGGCGGCGCGGCTGCAGCTCCCGGCGGCGCGGGGACAGCGGCTTTCCCTGGGTGAGTTATCCCAGACAGGGGAAGGGTGGCATTTCGGTGTGCTTGGCCCCAAAGCTCTCACCTTCAAGGCAAAGCTCTGCTGCTCTGTGGGCAGAGACATCGTGGTGGTTGAGGGTCTGCGGGGACATTGCCACGGGGACATTGCCACGGGGACATTGTTTGTGGGACATGTCCTCTGCAGGATCAATGTCACAGCAAGTCCAGGCAGCTGCAGCTCTTAAGTCAATCCTTGCTCTGCCCCCAGTGACTCGAACTCAAAGTAAGAATGGGGAGTTGCATGATTTCACTTACTTTTTAAAAATTTTTTTTTATTAATTTTGACTGTTTAAAGTCAAGGATAAAACGCCCAGTGGGACTTGAGGTGAGGTTAGAAGCTGGGTTCTTACATTTGCTCTCTTCATTTGCTCTCCTTCAAGACGTGGTGAAGAGAAGGTTCCAGAGAGAACTTCGAGCCCTTCCCAGTTCCTAAAGTGACCTGGAGAGGGAGAACTGGAGAGGGACTTGGGACAAGGGATGGAGAGGCAGGACGCAGGGAATGGCTGCAAACTGACAGGGCTGGATGGGATATTGAGAAGGAATTCCTGCTGGGAGGGTGGGCAGGCCCTGGCACAGATTCCCAGTGAAGCTGGGGCTGCCCCTGGATCCCTGGAGGTGTCCAAAGCCAGGCTGGACAGGGTTTGGAGCAGCCTGGGCTGGTGGAAGGAGCAGCTGCTGGTGGCCACCTCTGGTAGCGAGGCCACCATCGTGGTGGGGAGAGAATTCCCCAAACCAGGGAGGAGGAGAACTCCTGCTCATCCCGTGGATGTGAAAAAACAAACACAGGGGGGGTTGTAACTGGAAAAAAGGGCTCGAGGTGGCTGATTCCCCCTTCCAGAGGCGCTTTCCAAGCTGCCCTGATCCAGGAGAAGCAGCGCTGGGATGTTTCTCATGAGGCTGCGGAACAGATGGAGAGTGGTGTGTGCAGCATTTTTATAAACCGCATATAAGCAACAAATTGCCTGTAATATCAACAACAATCACAGCTGCTGGGGTTAAATATCCCAAACATCTGTCAGAGGAAGGAAAAATGTCAACAAGAGGCAGCATCTGTCTCCAGTCTTTTCTACCAAGAAGCAGCTCATTAACCAAAAATGGGAGGTCCAGCCATGCAACTTTGTTAAGTTTTGCCTTTTATTTCACATATTTTGCTGGAATCAATCTTTATCAGCTTTTCCCCTCCTGGAGCTTTGCTTTGGAGGCTGTGAAAGTCTCAAACTTTTCCTCCCAACTACATTTATTCCTCCAATTCCAAACAACACTGAGGCTGCACCTTGTTTTTGGGAGGAGAAGCCAAAGGGAGTCACTGTGAGGGGGAGGCAGATCCTGTTTTGAGGAACTTGCACCTTTTCTGTGATGTTCTCCAGAAAGGCTGACTGAGCCAGGCTGTCCAAGCAAGGAGAATGCCCATCCCGCTTGGGGTGGAGCTGTGTCCCACCCTCAGGAGGGGTGGGGGTGTCTGTAACATCCCAGAAATTGGAATTCCTGTGTGTTTTCTCTGCTCAGGAAGCTGGGGCTGCTGAGCTGGTGCTGATGGGTGCCAAGAGGCTCAGAGGAGCCCTCAGTCCTCGGCCACCAGAGCAGAAGACAGGAGAGCCCCCAGCCATATTCTGATTTTCTGAGGCCAGTCCTTGAAGTGTTTGATTCCTTCTGAGGCCTCCACTTCCCATGCAGATCCCACTGGATCCTCTCCCCACATTTTGCTCCATCTGGATTATTTTTTCCTTGAATTAACCCCTTTTTCTCTCTGATGGAGTGGCTGTGACCCCAAGGGCAGGGAGACCGGAGAAGAAACGCTCCTGCTGAAGGATGAGCAGTCCCTGCATGGCCGTGGCCTGCTGAGGAGCCAGGGGAGGCTCTGTGCCTGTACCTGCTCTTGAATTACAGGGGAAGAAGTTCAGCCCATCTCAAAAAACCCCCAAAAATGCCCCAAAGGCTCGTACCCAGGGGGTGAGGAAA
The DNA here is from genome assembly GCF_017590135.1 of Pyrgilauda ruficollis. NCBI lineage: Eukaryota > Metazoa > Chordata > Aves > Passeriformes > Passeridae > Pyrgilauda > Pyrgilauda ruficollis. The sequence continues at coordinate 227,066 of NW_024514764.1, read as the reverse complement.
GGCCCGATTCAAACGGTTCTCCAGAAATGTTCTCAGACTAAACAATTATTAATAGCTTCTGAGAGAGGTTCAAATAAACATCCCTCTCCTGCAGAGATAAGGGGAAAGCTCCACGCAATTGCTTTGAATCTGATCCTTTGGCTGTTAATGTTAAATAAATTGAAAAGGGCCATGAGGGAAGGAGCCCCTGGGGGGTCACCTCTGCTTATTTGTCTGATGGTGGCCTGGGATGCAGCCCAGCCCCGTGCTGCTCCTGCAAACCCCATCCCAGAGCGCTGGCACAGCAACACACATCTCCTCCAGGAGCGCTGGGGAACTGGGATTTTGCAGGAGGAAAAGCCCTGAGGAAGGGGAGAGCTCGGGGCAGCAGGAGGAGGCAGGAGCGGCCCCGGCCTCCAGCACGGCTCCCAAAGCTGGAGGAGCTGATCCCGAGCAAGGTGCAAGTGCCAGCTGTGGTTTTTCCCCTGTATTAAAGGCATGATTGATGTCACATTTTAGACATTTTTCCTTTTAGCCCTTGCTCAGACTATTTAGAGAAAGGCAGATCCCAGCGGCGATAGCGGCCTGTGGCAAGGCCGGGGTGGCCACGGTGGGGCCGGCACGGGGGGCCTATGTATATAAATATAAATATCACTATAATATAAATATAATCATAAATATAAATATATTTTGGAGAAGGTGAAGCAGTTTGGCTGTTAAAGGTCTGGCTTCCTCAGTGAAGGGGAGGTATGAGTCCCACCACAAACACTGGAGATGCTGAGGACATATCAAATGAATATAATTTTTCCTCAGTTTTTCAAATAGCAGAAATTTCTGTGGACAGAAAAAAACTAGAAAAATACTAAAAACATCAACACTTGAGGAAAATGCCAAAATTTCCTCTTTTTTTTTTTTTTTTTTTTGAGAGAGAGAGAGAAATAAGCCCTGAACTTCTTTGAAGGCTGGAGTGGTGAAGCTCCAGGAGATTGTTTTCTTTGGGTTGTTGTCCTTTTTCTTCTCCAGCCTTTGGTTTCCATTTCAGCAGTTACCAGACCCTACAGAGCATGTGCTGAAATGCTGCTGTAATATGTTGGTAATTCCAGCCTATGTAAACCAATAAAAAGAGGATTGCAGCTTATAATGAACCTGGGATGATGTGAAAGCTGACAGGTTTGGGATCACACAGTAGGAGCAGCCTTTTATTGGTAATTTGGTGTCCCTGATTTACAGGGTGTTCCTGAGCCTTGGGCAGCTGGCCACAGCTCAGAGCTGAGCCCAGGGGATAAAATGGAACTTGGCTGGAGAATGCACAGATCTCCTCAATGGAGGCAACAATTATAAGAGGAGATGCTCAGCATTCCTTAGGTTGGGAGCATCTCTCCCTGGGAGCCATCGGGGCAGAAGGTGGAGGTTGTGTGTTTCCCAAATTTTCAGTTTCTTGGGCTGGAGGAGGCAAAATCCAAGTAGAAGAAAATCCAAAGGGTGTTGTAGCTGCAGAGCTTTGCCAGGCAGGTTTCTGTAGCTCTGTGCTCAGTATGGAAAGCAGCTCCTGGGGCAGGTGGGTGTCTCTGGCAGCTCAGCCAGGACTCCAGGGTGGTGTTTCCATGGCCTGGAGTTGGCCATTCCCACTTCTCCATGATGGGATTGCAGCTGAGCCACGTGGGAGTACTCATGAGCAGCTCTGATCCACAGCCCCACCTGTCCTTTAGGAATCATCTTTATGGATCCCAGCTGGCCCTTGGGCTGCTACAGCTGCCGGAGGTGAAAGGAAGAGCTTGGAATTTCACTTTGCTGCTGGAGAGAGAGAGGTGCCAGGATCCAGAGGTTCTCTGGATGCCAGGATCCAACTGTGCCTCCAGGCCAGTGACTTGTGGGCTCTCAAGAACCAGAGCTTTTAGCTGAGATATGGGGAGAAATCCTTCTCCTTCCTTCCTGGCACAGATTCCCAGAGCAGCTGGGGCTGCCCCTGGATCCCTGGCAGTGCCCATGGCCAGGCTGGACAGGGCTTGGAGCACCCTGGGGCAGGGGAAGGTGTTGGGGTTGGACCTGGATGGGCTTTTCCCACCCAAACCTTTCTGTGGTTTTATGGTTTTCCACGATTTGAGCCAAATAACAACATCCTGCTGTACCCCACAGCATCACCAAGGAGAGGACAGAAGTCATCCTTCAGGGAACATCCAGCCTGGATCCCAATGACCCCACAGCAGTCTGGGAGGAGTTTGAGTTCAAGTGCAAGCCCGGGGACTTGAGGAGGAGGCCGTGCCTCATCTCCCCCTACCACTATCGCCTCGACTGGCTCATGTGGTTTGCTGCCTTCCAGGTAGGTGCCTCTGAAAGCCTGGGCCTTCCTTGACCAGGAAAAACCAATTACATGGATTTACTACGTGTTGGGATCACAGGGGAGTGCTGGAAGCAGTGGCTGAGTTAATTATGTTTAAAAAAAAAAAAAGCAAGAACAAAGGTTGTGTTCCTAAAGGACTGTGCTACTGTAATGAAACTCTTGGCAATTTTATGTGAGGTTTTTTTTAAGGGTTTCTTAGCAATACCAAGAATCCCTGTTGGGGACAGCCCTGGGGACAGCAGCTCCCCATTCCCCACCTGCCCACACATGGACATTGGTCCCTCCAAATATTTTCCTCATGTGATATCAGCAAACAGGTGACAGCCAGAAATTAAATAAGGGGGGGGAAGTTGAAGGTTAATTCTTGTTTAGCTTATTTTGCAAATCTTACCCATGTGACATGGGCTGGGTTTTCCAAAACTGACTGACAGCAGTGGCAGGAGGAAAAACCATGTCAGAGTACCCCAGGCTTTTCTCTTTGTCCCTGCATCCTCTCCTGGAATATCTTCTTCCCCCTGCCACAAGCTCCTGGGTTTGCTGTCCCTGTGGTATTTTCATTTCAGAGCCTTTGGGATTCCTGGGCCCTGACATCAGGCCATGGTTTGATATTTACCCTGCTGGTTTGTGTGTGCTGGAATTTCATTTAATCTGCATTAGGGCTGCTTATCCCTCAGGAAAATCACAGCCAAGGTCCAAACTGCAGCCAGGAGCAGGGCCTGGAATTAGGGAAAGGTGCAGGGGGTGGATGGAGCTGGGGGTTGAAGTCAGGCTGTGCTTTGGGAGGGCTCTGAGTGGGGAGAAATCAGCTGCCCCAGGCCCAGGTTGTGTCTGAGGCGTGAAAAAGGCTCTGCCAAGGGCAGAAATGTCCTGAAGGTTTCAAATAAAAGAGATCTGAGGTTTAAAGCTGAAGGATGAGACACAGGTGCTGCTGTGCCGAGGGGTGCTGGTGTACCTGGGAGGAGGAAGAGGAAATAACCCAGCCTCTTTGCATCCTTACGGCGTGAAAAAGGCTCTGCCAAGGGCAGAAATGTCCTGAAGGTTTCAAATAAAAGAGATCTGAGGTTTAAAGCTGAAGGATGAGACACAGGTGCTGCTGTGCCGAGGGGTGCTGGTGTACCTGGGAGGAGGAAGAGGAAATAACCCAGCCTCTTTGCATCCTTACTGTTTAATTCAATATTATTAGTGTTTAATTCATTATTATTAGTGTTTAATTCAATATTATTAGTGTTTAATTCATTATTTGTAGTGTTTAATTCATTATTATTACTGTGTCATTCACTATGATCAGTGTTTATTATTATTAGTGTTTAATCCATTTTTTTTTAGTGTTTAATTCACTGAAATCTTCCCCCAAAGTGTTCCCATTGGAACACTTGGGAGTGTTGGTCTCTCTCGAGGTGTGTCCACAGCAGCTAATTAGCAGCAATTAGTGTTGAAGGTCTCTTTGCTCTGGCTGGAAAGTGGGAATGGAGATAACTGTTGTGGAAAGCAGTGGGAATGGGGGTAACTTGTGGAAAACAGTAGGGAATGGGGGTAACTGTTGTGGAGAACAGTGGAATTGGTGTATCTCTTGTGGAAAACAGTGGGAATGGGGGTAACTTGTGGAAAACAGTAGGGAATGGGGGTAACTGTTGTGGAGAACAGTGGGAAATGGGGGTAACTTGTGGAGAGAACAGTGGAATGGGGGTAACTGTTGTGGAGAACAGTGGAATGGGGGTAACTGCTGTGGAGAACAGTGGGAAATGGGGGTAACTTGTGGAAAACAGTAGGGAATGGGGGTAACTGTTGTGGAGAACAGTGGAATGGGGGTAACTCTTGTGGAAAACAGTGGGAAGGAGAGCTGCCCGGGCAGGGCAATGAGCTGGGATGCTCAGGCATGTAAATACCTGCTTAAGCATGGAAGCAAATCCCGTTTGGAATGGCCACTGCTCGGCTGGAGCACTGAGAGCTGCGGATCTGCTGCCAGCTGCCTCCCTGGGCTGCCACAGAAATCCCTGGCTGTTCTTTGGACCTTGAGTCCTCCAGAGCAGCAGAAAGGAGGAGAAGCAGGAGCTGAAAGCCCAGGAGGAGCTCGTGAAGCCAGAGGAGTTGTGCAAAACCCGTGTGGGAGTTCACAGAGTCCATAAAGGAGCGAGTTCAGCCTCTGGATTAGATTTAATTTGTTTCCAGAAGTTCTGGGATGTTTCTCTGGCACCACTCTCCCGTTCCCCCAGGGCTGTCTGCACCTCCCTGGCAGTGGCCAGGGACAGGGCTGACATTCCCAGCTCCGACAGGCTGTGGAAAAGCCCCGGGCTTCAGGGAAGGATATTTCCCATCCCTTGTGCTGCTCCTGACAGGCTCCTCTTTGCACCTCATCAGCCCCTGACAAACGACCCCGGGATCCCCCAGGAACTTCCCAGCCTGGATTGGCTCCAGGATTCACTGGGAAGTTGCCTCCAAGCTGGCCTTGGGCACTGTCAGAGATCAGCCACAGCTCCTCTGGGCACGCTGTGCCAGCACCTCCCCACCCTCAGATAAGGCTGAAATGGTAGAATATGATTTAATCCCACAAAAATTGAGGTTGAGCATTAGGAATAACTTTTTTCCCCTTGACACTTCCATGTGTTAGTGCACAAACATGCTGGTTTATTGTTAAAGGCTTATCTGTGCTGCAGCTACTGATGCCAAGCCTCCTGTAATTATTTGACTTCTGGTTTATGGTGGAATTTCAGGAATAGCCCAAAACTGAGCTGGGCTGGCACAAAAATCATTCCAATTCCTTGGTTCAGCATTGCTGATCAATAACAACCAGAAAACCAGATACTGCTCGTACTTTTGGGGCTTTGAGCTGGTCAGTTCTGCTGCTGCTGGGCTGTCGTGGATTCCACAGAAGTTGGATGTTTATTGCCCCAAAGGGTTGTTGTCCACCAGTGGAAAAGGAAAAATCCAAGGGAAAGGCTTTTCCCTTCCTTATTGTGGCCTGAAGGGTATTTATTCTGTTTGGGGGCTGCATGGCCAACACAAGGCACCCTCTTGGTGCTTATCAAAGAAAAACTGCTCCAAAATAACAAAATACTGCTGTCCTCAGACTGCATTTAAAGCCCAGTGTTTGTTGGATCGTTCCTTGAAGCCGCTCCAAAAGTCTGTGGATGTAAAACCTGATGTGGAGCAGAGCTTGGGGTGCTCTGGGATGCAATGTGTGTTTTCCAGAGAGGAGGATATTTATAAAAAAACCTTCAGCTGCTTTCCTAAGAGCAGAGAGAGCCTCCAGCAGCAGGGCTGGTGCTCTGGGTGGTAACAGAATGTAGCCATGATAATTTCTGAAAAATCCTTTTGCCAGGATTTTCTACTGAAGAGCTCAAAAGAAATATAAACAATTAACTATCTGCTGCTGTAGAATGCAACAGGTGCATGTGTAATTAGTCCATGTTAGTTGTTTCTAATTAATGGCCAATCACAGTCAGCTGGCTCAGACTCACTGGGAGTCAGGAGCTTTAGTTGTCATTCCTCTCCTGTCCTTTCCAGCCTTCTGATGGATCCTTTTATTTCTGTTTCTTTTAGTATAGTTTTAGTATAGCATTTTAATATAATATATATCATAGTATAATAAATCAGCCTTCTGAAATGTGGAGTCAAGGTTCATCCTCTCTTCCCTCGTCCTGGCACCCTCAAGCACAACCATAACAGAGAGTGGTGGAAACTTCAGGTTATGCATGAGCTGGAAGAGCTGAGGAAAAGGAACCCCATTTCTGGAGAAGGCAGGTTCATATTCTTGTCAGATATTTCATTTGAGCCTCCTGTTATCTCAGCCTTGCAGCCAGAAGGTGCTCAGAGGGAAAATCTGCCCGGGGGAGGAGTGTGGGTGTCACAGCAACCCTCAGTGCTCCCTGCACCCAGCTCAGCCTGCTCCATTTCCTTCCTTCCCCCTCTCCACACACGGGCTCAGCTCATTCCCCTGCAGCATTCTGCTCCCTGTGCACAGGGAAGTTTTGTTTCCTCCTTTTCCCTGGGATCATTTTTTTGTCATTGTCTCCCTGTGGCCATGCAGAATTCCAGGCAGCCTCGCCTCCTGCAGCAGCAGTGCCAGGGATGCCAAAGCAGATATCCTGTCGTGCCCTGGATAAATCCAGAGGGAGACCTTGGCTTGGGGAGGGGTTCCTGCCCGGTGGCCACTGCCAGACCCCACCCTGGAACAAAGGGACTTTTCATCCCCAAGCCAGAGGGGACACAGGGGCCGTGCCAGGTGTGGCCTTTCCCTGCATAGGTGGGATCCAGGAGCTGATTCCCAAAGTCTTGCTCTGCTCTCTCATGCAGCCTTTTATTCCTGCCTCCTTCAGGGAGCAGCTGCTTTCCCAAGGATTTGCTGATGGGATGGATTGAGGGGTGGCTTTTAGTGAGTAATGCACATTGGGCTGGAGACATGGCTTTGGGAAACTCACAGGAAAAAGGGATGAAATTAGGAAAAAAATCTTCCTTGTGAGACTGGGGAGGGGCTGGGATGGAATTCCCAGAGCAGCTGTGGCTGCCCCTGAGTCTCTGGCCGTGTCCTAGGCCAGGCTGGATGGGCTGGGAGCAGCCTGGGACAGTGGGAGGTGTCCCTGCCATGGCAGGGGTGGCACTGGATGGGTTTTAGGGTCCCTCCAACCCAAACCATTCCAGGATTCCATGGTGTTATTGGAGATAATGACATGGCCCTTCCTTGGACAGCAGGATGGTAACAAGTGGTGGTGAGCTGGAATTCCATAAAACAACAAGGGGTGCCATTACCTGTGGCCTCCTTTCTGACAGAGATTGTTCCTCCTGACAGCTCACACTCCCTGAACAGCAACGCTGGAGGTGCTGAACTGCAGCAGGGTGGGTATGGGGTGAGAGTGCCCAGAATTCCATGGTAGAATTCCCGTGTTGCAGCCACAGTGGCTCAGCTGTGACACAAAACCAGCCCCTCACAGCATAGCAGGGGAAATGGAACCTGCCCTGCCCCTCTGGCAGCCACTGACTCCGACCTGAAACCACTCAGGGCTCCCAAGCACGTGAAATAATAACCCTGGGCTGCCGTGCCAAGTTTCCAGCTGTTCCCACATGTGCATCCCATCCTGACCTCCTCCTGTGCCCGTGCCAGCCCCGAGATTCCATAAAACACCACGCTAATCCCCAGCCCTTTTTCATTAAATGACCAATTAAAGCTCAAGGAAAAGCCTCCTTATTATTATTATTTCAGTTGGGAACATGTTCCCTGTAGCGCCGGGGGGTTTTTGGGGGTTTTTTTTTGGGATGATAACGTTCCCTTGGCTTTGTTATCAGCAGGGTTTGGTTGCTACTGTGGCTGCTTTGCTCTGGCTGCTCGCTGGTGCCTGCCTTAGCAGAGCTGTGGGTTTCAGTCCTGTAGAGTTATTAAATCCTCCTGGACACGAGTGAATGTGTTCAAGGTGAGAACACCGTGGTTATTCCCTGGGAAGGTGTCGGAGTGGGGAGGTCAGGGATGCCAGCAGCTGCAGGGGAGTCCCAGGGCAGTGCTGCTCAGCTCCTCACGTGTGGCTGGGGGAAGGAGCAAACCCCCTTCCCAAAAAGGCATTTGGGGTGAGACTGGCATGGAGAGAGGGGGAAAGTGTCTGCCTGAGCTCTGCACGAGGCTGAAACCCATCAGGAATTCAAAGCTTAGCAAAAAAAGTGCCCCAAGTTCTTTGTTGGTCCCCTCTGCTGTACCTGAAATAGGAGTTTGGGAGGTTCTGGGTGCTGGGGGAACAGCTGAGGATGATGTGGCTGGAGAGCTGCCCCTCACATTTCCATGGATCTGCACGGGGTGTCCTTGGGGTGAACCTGCCTTCTCCAGAAGTGGGGTTCCTTTTCCTCAGCTCTTCCAGCTCATGCATAACCTGAAGTTTCCATCACTCTCTGTTACCACCCAGAGCACCAGCCCTGCTGCTGGAGGCTCTCTCTGCTCTTAGGAAAGCAGCTGAAGGTTTTTTTATAAATATCCTCCTCTCTGGAAAACACACATTGCATCCCAGAGCACCCCAAGCTCTGCTCCACATCAGGTTTTACATCCACAGACTTTTGGAGCGGCTTCAAGGAACGATCCAACAAACACTGGGCTTTAAATGCAGTCTGAGGACAGCAGTATTTTGTTATTTTGGAGCAGTTTTTCTTTGATAAGCACCAAGAGGGTGCCTTGTGTTGGCCATGCATGAACACGGGCTTTGGCTTCAGGGCTGGGTAACTGTGGGACCCCTCAGCTCTGCTGTGCTGGGTTGGCTGTGGGGTTTTTGTGTGTGTTCAGGTCCCTGAATTGCTTTCTGTGCTAGAACAGAATGAGAACTCTCCAGAGATGAGAAGGGAAGTGTGTTCCTCCCCTGGGGGCTGCACTGGGCAGGCTCAGACAGGGATGGGGCTCCCTGCAGTGCAGTGCAGTCACTGCTCCCCAGTAACCCCAGCATGGATGCAGCCCAGGCTCTGTGTGGCCCCAGGGAGGGCAGGAGCAGCAAGGGCGTTGTGATCCATGTCTGGATGGAGATGGAGATGATGGAGATGGAGCAGCCCAGGGATCCATCACTGTGCAGGATCACTCCCAGCTGCTTCTCGTGCTCATTGAAGATCCAAACCCCACAACTGACCCCAAAACAGGCCAGCCCATCTCCCAGCAATCTATCCTGGATTATTTTTTCTCCTGTAATTAATGCCCCGGGTGGTTCAGGCTCTGTGCTGCACACTCGGATCCCGCTGGATCCACGGACAGAGGAGCCCCTTGGAGTGACTCTTCCCTGGGTGCAGCCCGGATCTCCCGGACTCTTTTCCCTGCCTTTTCCAGGGTATCACTTTCCAGAGTAATGAGTTAAGCAGGGTCGTTAGCACAGCCCGGGGAGGGGGGCGGGGGCTGCACCGCCTGGAAATTTCTCACCGCAGACTTCACTGGGGCCAGACATGTTGTAAATTTTACAAGAAAAACACTTTACAGACCAGAAGTCCAACTCTGGTGAGCACAGAGCTGCTAATTAACAATTTGGAGACCACGGGAGCCGATCCCACCTCCCTGGAGCCTCCTGGTTCTCAGTCAGGCTTGCAAGGTCTGGGGGCCTCCTCGAGCTCCAGCTTGGGGTTTCTGGTGGTTCCTGTTTCCATCCTCCTGCTGCTTCCCAGCTTGCACCCAGGAGCTCCCGAATCTCCCAGGCTCTCCTGGAAATGATGTTCAACATCATCCCAAGCACTGGGATGTCCAGGGAGACCCAGGATGCTGAAGGTGTCACTTGTGGTGTTTGATCCCTGCTGTGGCAGCTTTTGGGAGCTCCTCTGTGCCAGCCAGGGATTCCCAGGGTGGCACCACCTTCCCAAATCCCATCCCAGAGCTGCTGAGGGACACGGAGACTGGGAGTGAGTGACCCTTGGGGACACGGGCAGGGACGGGGACGGTGCCAGCTCTCCCTGGGACGTGGGTGAGGTTGGTGTGGCACACCCCACACCATGCCAGGCTCCTGCTTCCAGGGCTCACCGTGTCCCCTGTTGTGTCAGGACCACCACGGCCTCAGTCCCACTGTGGCCTCTGTCCCCTGTCCCTCCCTGAGAACCCAGGAGGTGGCACTGGGGGTTGGTGGAGGGAGCATCCCTGTCTCCATCGTCCATCCCTGATGGATGAGAGCAGATGGAAGGAGCAGGAGGGGGAGAGTCATCCTTTTGAGAAGCTTTTTTGGCTGAAATAACTGTGGTTTTCCTCTAAATCCTGATGAGCTGGGGTCAGAAACCCTGCGAGGTAGAGCTGCCCCGATGGGCCTTGGTGTTTTCCATGGTTTCTCTCCCGTTTCCCTTGGAGACAGGAATAACAAAGCGGGCCGTGAGGGGAGCTCTGGCAGCAGCTTTACCTCGGGGCTGAGCTGTGCTGAGAGCCCTGCAGGTACAGCTCCCGGCTTTCCCTTTCCCACAGTGTCCCCTACTGCTTGCACTCCAAAATCCACCCAGGAACTCGTGCAAAAAGCAGGAAAAGGAGAAATCTCAGAAAGTCACCGCGGGGAAATGCTTTTGGGGAGGTGGAAGAAGAGCAAGATTCCTGCAGGGAGGAAAATTAGAGAATTGGGGAATGTCTCGAGCTGGAAGGAATCCATAAGGATCATCCAGGCCAAATCTCTGCTTCCTCAGAATTAACTGAATTCAAACTCTGCCACTGCTCCAGAAGGGGTTCCATGAGGAAGGATGGATCACACAGCAGGAAATAAAGAGGAGACAGGAATTGGGAAGAAAGAAGCCACTTCCTTCTGTTTTCCTTTGGATAACACAAGGGAACCAACCCAAAGCCCTTTCCCAGGAGAAAGCAATCTGGATTAAAAGGATGGATGGGTTATCCCTGGAAAATGTGCTGTTATGGTTCCCCTGTGGGGTTTGCTGCTAAATCAATTCTTTAAATCAGGTATTTGGGGGCAGAATTAGCAGATGAGATGACACAAACCCAGGGAAGCTCTCCCAGCTCCCTGAGGGTGCCAGTCTCTGTCTGGACCTCAAGGATCCCATGGGACATGTGCTGAAACACTGGGAAATTCACCATTTTCCACCCAAATCCGCTGATATCCCTCCCCAAGGCCAGGAATCTTTAATCCCAGTAATATTCCAGAAAAATCCCAGCAGTTCCTAACGTTTCCATTTCTCCTTCCTCCCCCCAGACCTACGAGCAGAACGAATGGATCATCCACCTGGCTGGGAAGCTGCTGGCCCAGGAGGAGGAGACCTTGTCCCTGCTGGCCACAAACCCCTTTGCAGGCAGAGACCCTCCAAGGTGAGCCTGGAGTTATCCCAAGGGAGCTGGAAGCTCCACCTTGTTCCCATCCTGGACATGCACAGGAGGTTCCTCTTGGGGTTTGTGTTTGGTGGCATTTGGGGTGGGATTTAGGGTGGCTTTGATGGACACCACAGTGCTGCCAGCACCTCAATTCCCCCCTGGAGGGGCCACAGGGACCCTTGGGATGAGCCCATTCCCAGCAGATCCAGGAAGGGCTCGGTGCTGCTGCTCCTGGCCAGGAATGCTCCCTCCTGCTGTGCTGTCCTGCCCCTCGGCTCCGGGGCTTTTGCCACGTTCTCTTTGTGAGCTCAGCTCAAACCCCACCATTTCCACGGACCTCCTGAGGTGTTTCAAAGACAAAACAGCCCTGCAGGAATTATTGAGTTTCTGGACACTCATCTTGGAATTGTTTGTGTTTTCAAGGAAGAGACAAAGCCAACATCAGCCAGGGAAAGGCACAGAGGAAAACTCCGAGGTTTTACACAAAAGGAATTTTGTCCCCAAAGCGTCTGTTTTGTTGATGGAGTTATTTTTAGCTGAGAAAACATTTTTTGGGGCGTTTTGGATCAAGTCAAGTCATGTTATGCTGCTGCTAATGTTTTCCATTTGAGGCTCTGAGGATGCACTGCAAACAGGGATGCAGGTCCAGGAATGAAATTCCCCTTGGATCCCACTGATGTTTTCCAGCTTTAGGGCACTGCATCCCCTAAACCCTCTGAGGAGAGAGACTCCTTGTCCAGCTGAGGCACAGGAAACTTCCCACTTTTACCAAAATGGTTCTTCTGAGGTGCTTTGTAAACCCCAATATGTTAAAAATCCCCAAATCCTGCAATGGTTTGTGTTGGGAAGGAGCTTAAAGCTCATCCAGTTCCAACCCCAGCATCTTCCACCATCCCAGGCTGCTCCAATTTCCATCCAGCCTGGCCTTGGGCACTGCCAGGGATCCAGGGGCAGCCACAGCTGCTCTGGGCACCTGTGCCAGGGCCTGCCCACCCTGCCAGGGAGGAATTCCTTCCCAATATCCCATAACCCTGCCCTCTGTGGCCTGGCGCCCTTGGCAGGGGATGGAACTGGATGATTTTTAACCTCCCTTCCATCCCTGACCCTGTAATTCCCTGATCCTGGACTTTTATCCAGATTGAGGGGAAAGTTTGCTGCCAACCTTAGGGATCCCTTCATTCCCACCACAGTAGCTGGGTGGAAAAAAAACTCCTAATTTTCCTACCATTATTCCCCCCTCCCTCCACTCCAAAGGGAATTTTGAGACTTAATTATTTTCATTCCCTGCTAGACTAAATAATTAGGGGAAGGAGCTGTTTTCCATAAGAACCTTGCACTCCATCCTCCACAGAGTTTGTTCTGTTAATGGAAACTCTACACCTTAAATAGCCAAGGGACTTTCAGAATGAGTTAATGCCTTCGAAATGAAATTTCGGAGACCAAAGTTTGGAGGGTTCTTTACAACTCAAGAAATTATAGTATTTTTTTCAAGTGTGATAAACTTCAAATGAGAAACAGGTGACTGATTAAAAATGAGGGCATTGTTGAGGGCCTGGCTGAGTGGGAAGCTTGGACCTCGAGGCTGGTGATGTTTGGGGAATGTGGATTTCCCAAATATTCTGGGGCAGTGGATAGTTCATAAAAGCCCAGCCCTCATAAATCTGAACAGGGGGACTTGGGCTGAGAAATTAAGAAGTGTTGAACACACCGTGGAAAAGGCTGCAACAATCAAAGGAAACAAAAATCGGATTTAGCCCACAGGAGGGGAAAAAAAAACAAACAGATTTTTGGGTCTGTTTGGTGTCTCTGATGTTAAATCATGGTCACTTCAGGATTTTTATTCCAATTAAAGTAGCAGTTTGTTGGAAAAGCCCCACCATGGGTGTGAAGAGCTGAGTTTGGAGTGGTGGTGTTTGTGAGGGAGCTGGTGCCTCCCTTTGGATGCTTTGGAACACGAGGGAATGGGGCATCTGGGATCCTTTTTATGGGATTTTGTTTTATTTCCCATTTAAAAGTGATTGGACTTGATACCTGGGCTGGGATCTGTGCAAGCCATGGGAAGAGCTTGGTCATATTTGCACTTTGTAGAAGCCAATTTGGAGTTTGGACCCTCCCCAGAGGGACAAGGGTGACTCTGGAGCAGTGCTGAGAGCAGGCAGGGAGTGGGAATTCCTGGAAAATCCAGGCCTCACTGGGATTAAGTGGAAAAGAATCTCTCAGCTATTACCAGAATTAAATTCCACGGTCCTGAAGGGAAGTTTAAGGGGTTTTCTTTGGGGGAAAAACCCCTCAGTATTTCAGGGAAGACAGAACTCATCCCAAGCTGGCAGGATTTCCCCCAGGCTGGGAAGTCTGGTGGCCATGGGATCTCTCTTCCTTGGCAGGGTGAATTCCAGCCTTGGATCCATCTGGAGCCAGGTTGTTTATTTTTCCCCCCACAGTTTTCTCTGCCCTTGGTGTTGTCCCACCCTTCCTAACCCACACAGAGAGGAAAAACCCCACTGTGCCACTTCCCAAAGGGATTTTGTGGATCAGCTGCCCCTGGGATGCTCCACCTCTGTGGGACCACACCTTGCAGGAACCTCAGAATCAGCAGCACTAAAAAACAACCCCAAAACTGCCCTGCTTCCCTCAGTTTAGGCCAAGATGAATTAATTTATGCTCCCTCCCACCAACAGGGCAAGAACAGCGATGCTGGAGCAATGTTACCTTGATGAATTTGGCCTTCCCACCACCTGATTTACAACAGAGCAGGGAACCTCGAGATAAAACACCCCAAAAAAAACCTCAAAAAAACACCCCACATTTTGCTTTCTTTCTTCCTTTCCCTCTCCCACCCCTCCTTGCCTTGGCAGGCCATTAATTCTAACAAAAACCACCACTGGGTTTGTTGGTTTTTTTTTCCCTGGAACCCCTCAGCTGTTGCAGGGAGACAGCTGCACCCTCTGGAACTAATTACAGCTGTCTGGGAGATTTAGGCCCCCATCCCAACAACTCCACTATTGCTGCTAATTTTTAACACATCCAGTTGGGAGATGGCAGGAGGGGCCGAGCCACGAGCGGCTCCCGAGGGCGCTGCGGGGCAGCTGCTGCCGGGCATCTGCTGGGGGGAAAACGCTGCTTTCAAAAATAATGCTGATTATTTTTAGCTTTTCTGGCCTCTCCCCGAGGCCGGGGCCTTGCCCAGCCCGCTGGGGATGCCCTGAAGGGTGGTGGCAGAAGGGTTCTTGGGGTGGCTCAGTTGTGCCCCCTCCGTCGGTGTTGTCGCTCTTCTGGCGCCGCTGTTGGAGCAGAAGTTGCCCAAAGGACCCTTTTGTCCCCTTTTTCTCACAGCAGAGATTGTTTTCCACCTCCTGGGAAAGTCCTTGGAATGCCATCCAGTCTCACCCGTGCCATGGGCAGGGATATCCTCCACCAGACCCCATCCAAGCTGGCCTTGGACACTTCCAGGATGGAGCAGCAACAGCTTCCCTGGGAATCTGTGCCAGGGCCTTCCCACCCTCCCAGGGAGGAATTCCTGTATCCCAATATCCCATCAAATCCTTCAGTTTAAACCCATTTTTAATGGGAGCAGGTGCCAGGGATCCAGGAGGAGCTGCCAGTTTGTGTTTGCTCAGTAAATCCCCACAAGTCCTTCTCGTCCTTCTCTGAGTACCTGGGACATCCTGGTGAGGTCAGGCAGCTCCTTCCTGACCTTCCAGAGGCTGTTGCTGTTTCTCCAGAGCAGGAATCAGGGAATCTCCTGCAGACTCAGTCTCCAAGATCCTGTGGATCCCTTCCAGCTGCCAGGAGATCTTTGTGGAAGCCCCAAAACTGCACAAACTCTGGGAGCCCTGGAAGGATGGGAGTTTGTAGCACCTTCCCTCCCTGAATCCTGGGAAGAGGGAGCAGCACCAGCACTGGAGGAGCTGGAAAACCCCATAATTCCAGGACTGAGGCACCCAGGCAGGTTATAAACACTGGCAGAGCTTGTAAACTCTGTGAGCCCTGAAATGAGGGGCTCCAGTGGGTATTAAACACTGCAGCTTTTACATCCTGAGCCTGGCAAGGAAATATTCCCTCCTGAGTTCCAGGTTTTCCACCTTTCTCCATCTATTTTAGGAATATATGGAGATGAATCCAGCTTGGGAAGTGCTCTGCAGCCACTTAGTGAAGGAAAAAGCATCAGAGTGGCAGGTGGAGGATGCTGGGAGCAGGAGACTGCCATAAAATCAGCCTCTGAAGCATTTTTAGGAGGTGGATCTGGGATTGGAGATGTTTTGGGAATTCCAGAAAGCAGTCAGGCAGCAACTGGAAATCTCCAATCATCCTGGAGTGGCTACCTGGACCCTCAGGGATGAGGCTGTTCAGGAACACTCAGTTATTAACAGGAATTTTGTGCTCCTGCAAAGGAAACCCTGTGGGAATAACACTCCAGCCCCTGTTTGGCTTTTCCCAGCCTCAGAAAGCAGGGAAAAGAGGGAGGGCAGGAATAGGCCAGGTTGGAATGAAGGCAGCAGCTGCAGGGCAGAGTTTGTGGGGGTGAGATGCAGGTTTATGCTCCCCAAATTCCACTCAGGGCCCCTTTTCCCATTTATCTTTCTTTAACCTCAGAGGAGGGGGGGAAATGGAGGCCATTGAGTCATGGAGTGGTTTGGGATGGAAGGGACCTTAAATCCCACCCAGTGCCACCCCTGCCATGGCAGGGACACATTCCACTGTGCCAGGCTGCTCCAAGCTCTGTCCAGCCTGGCCTTGGGCACTGCCAGGGATCCAGGGGCAGCCACAGCTGCTCTGGGCATGATGGGTGTGATGGACACAGAATCCCAGGATCTCTGAGGCTGGAAAAGGCCTTTAAGTGCAGCAAGTCCCACCTGTGCCCAATGCCCACCTTGTCCCCAGCCCAGAGCTCTGAGTGCCACCTCCACGAGTTCCTTGGACACCCCCAGGGATGGGGACTCCAAATCCCCCATGGCATCTCATATTCCTATGGTTTTGTAGGAGAATCCTTCCTGTGCTGCTCTCCTGGGTCCCAGCAGGACTGGAGCAGGGCTGTTGGGCTGTGCTGGAGCCACCCTTGGACTGGGTGCAGCTTTCTCCAAGCCCCTCACTCTGCCCCGCTCCCCAAAGCCGAGCGCTGATGGCAAATCCATCGGAGCCGTCCCTAATTATTTCAGCAGCAGGAAGGACCTTCCCGCCGCTCCAGGGATCCCCCAGCTGCGGTGCCCTGCTCAGTAGCAGGGTCTGTATTTTCCTAGTGGAGCAGAGCAGGTTTAAATGAGCACTGACACGACTTTGACAGTTTTATTTTGTGGGTATTTTATGGACTCGCCCGGCGATGCTCCCGGCGCGGGCGCCGCTCCGGCCCTTGTCAGCATGTCCTACATCAAGGGGGACAAACCCCCCGGATCCAGCGGCATGGGCAGCTCCCAGAGTGTTTCCTGACACTGATGAATGTTTCTTTCTGCACTGCTTTCAAACCTCCTCCGCTGTCAGCTCCCGGAGCAGCCGGAAAACAGATGCGCTCAGAGCCGCGCTGACGCTGGCCGGGCAGGGGGTGCTGGGGGACTCAGAATCCCTGCTCCAAAATCTCCCAGGCAGAAACACTCCAGGGTGGCTCTGAGAAACGAAAAAACTTTCTTTTTCCTGCTTTTATTGTTATTATTCTTTCATACTTAGCTGTGGAAAGGTGTGGGGAGTGCTCAGGGCAGGTTAAAGCTCCTGTGCTCCTGCATCGTTCCTGAGGCACAGCTGGATGCCAGCATTCCTAAATGGCATCAGGAGGAGCCTGGGAGCTTCCCAAAGCCTTCCCAAAACCTTCCCAGTGTCACTGCTGTGTGCTGTGGGCATCCCAGGGATGGGATGGGATGGGATGGATGATGGATGGAGGGATGGATGGATGGATGGATGGATGGATGGATGGATGGATGGATGGATGGATGGATGGATGGGGTACTGGGATATGAAGCCACCCTGAGCACCCTCAAGCTGACTTCTTCATCCAGAAAGGCTCCAAAACACCAATCCCAAGGTCCAAGCCTCTTCCCAGAAGTCATGCCAAGCCCTGAGCTGCTGCTGTTGTCTCCACAGGTGGATCCGGGGGGAACACTTCAGGTACAAGTTCAGCCAGCCCGGGGGGAAGCACGCCCGCGACGGGAAGTGGTGGATCCGGAAAAGGATCGGCCCCTATTTCCCCCCCGTCAACCTGCAGGGCCTGAGGAAGTTCTTTGAGGACAGGAATTGGCCTTATCCCGTGCAGGACTGAGGGAAAAGGATGGCCAGGACAAGAGGGACCAGCGGGGAAGATGGAGAACGAGCAGCTCCCTTCCCAACACCTCCTGCCTCTGTTTTATATCCATATCCTTGGTCACGCCTGCTTTCCAGAACATTCCCAGCCAGTTTGCCCACTTGCTCTGTGAGCTGCTTTTTCTCACCTCAGTGGTTGATTTCTTTTGCCAGGCTGCTCCATTCAGGAATTCCTCTGGAACTGGGAAAAAGGCAAGCAAATAACCATCACTGGTTTTGGGCGAGGCGTTGGTGTTGCCAAAAGCAGCTGAACGTGGGTTTGAAACAAAAATGGGAAAACAAACCAGGAGGGATCTCTGGGGTTGTGTGGGCTGTGGAGGCAGGCACAGGAATGCCCTTTTCCATGTTTCCTTGCACCTTTTTGACCACATACACCAAATGGGCACCACTGGGAACGTGTTCCTGGAAAGGGATTAAAGGAAACAATTGTTGAATAACCAGCAGGAGCTTCACTGGGTTTTTGTTTTTCCTGGAAGTGCTAAAAAGGGAAAAAAAGAAGGAGCCTCAGTCTCTACCAGGGACAAGGCAGCTCCCATGGGAATGGGGTGGCAGGTGAGGAATGAGGTGAGTCCTGGGATTGATTTGTGTTTTGGGGAGAATCCAAAATTTGTGTGGTGTCCAAATGTCTGTCCCCATGCCGAGGATCCAGGGCTGTGAGAGGAGAATTCTCCCTCCCCTTCTGCCCTGGCTTCCAGGGTGCCTTTGCTCAGAGCTCCCTCGTGGTTTCAGTGGATTTTCCAAGCTGCTCCTTCTCCAGGGGGTGCAGCCCTGGATGGGTGCTGAGTGACAGGAGATGGGTGACAGGTGACACCCCCGGGCACCCAGCAGCACTGCCTCCCCCTCCCCAATTTCATGAATTTCTTTTGCTTTCCAACCTCTGGGTCAGGGATAATGGATCCCAGACCAGCATTCCCATTCCTGTTTGCTGCTTGTTAAGCTTTTTTTTTCCCTTTTTTTTTCTTTTTCATTGCAAGCTCCCTGCTCTGCTCCAGAGCAGTGCCTGGAAGATAAAACCCATCCAAAGGGGCAGGAGGGGATTCCATTGGAAACGTTTCCCTGGGACAAGAATTTAGAAAAGAAAAGGAACAATTATTCTGAGGTGGGAGGAAATCAACCAGCTTTGGGCACTGCCAGGGATCCAGGGGCAGCCACAGCTGCTCTGGGAATCTGTGCCAGGATCCATCCAGGTTCCATTTTCAAACATTCCTCTAAAAACATGGATTTGGTTTGTGTTTTGGGAACGTGGCCCCTGTGGAGGGGTCAGTGGTGAGGAGCTGCTGGAGATGAGTTTGTGTCCATGCAGGAATGCCCAGGAATACCTACACTGCAGCAACCCAGAGAATTCCTTATTCCTGCATCTTTTATAAATCAGAATAATTGATTTTAAAGCAGCCAAACTCCAGGCTGGGAATTCCCATAGGAAATACCTGCAGCCATATCCATTCCCTGCTCCCAGCTGCTTGGAAAAGCTGGCTTTGCTTGCAGACATATGAAAGGAAAAAGCTTTTGGGGGTTTTGTTTTGTTTTTTTTTTTTTTTTCCTTCCTGGTAGATTGAGTTTGGCCAAACAATTCCGTGTGAACTGCTGGGCAGGAGGCACAAACCTGTAGGCAAAATTATCCAGCTGCTCCAAGTTTAGAGCAGCATGGGATGAATTTCAGGATCGTATATTAGTTTCCATTTAATCTGATTATTCCAGGCTGGAGTTCCTGGAGGGTCTTCAGGTTATTGTCAGTCAAAAGAATCTTTAAAAGCTTCCATTTGCGCTCAACTTTTCCCATTCCAAGTCTATTTTCATTATGGATCCATTTTGATTTTAATGAAAAAATGATTCTCCCAACTCCCTGCTTTCCCCCCCGCCCCACTTGGGGTTAAAATTGAAGCCACAATGGGGTCTTGCCACTCAAAATCCCATTTTCCAGCTTTCCTGAGGGTACTGCTTGGTTGAAGGAGCTCGGGCAGACAATAAGGGGCAGATAATTTGGGAAGGCACCTTCTGTGCTCTGCCTGGGGCCCAGCCCCTTCCTCACTGGGAGAACCCTTCGATGCCTCCAGTCCCAGGGCGATTTCCAGCTCCAAATGCAGGAAATTCAAATGCAGGATTCATTTCTGCTGAAAGCCCCTTGCTGTGCTGTCACTGCAGGGGCTCATTTCTGTCACCTCCTCTCAGCTGCAGCCCCGGGGGCTCCAGGGGGAGCAGCATCCCCCAGGATTGGGAAACTGGGGATCCCAGTTTGTGCTGGGTGGGGGGACACCCCTGCCAGGTCTGCCTGGAGTGGCAGCTTTGTGGCACTGGGGTGTCCATCCCACCTCTCCCCAGGGAAAAAAAACAACAGAGGGGCATCCAGAACTAACCCCAAAGCACATTCTGGGTTTGCACAGGATTTACAGGATGTGCCTGGCTGAGCTCTCCAGGTGCCACCCGTGACCCCAGCGCTGGCCCAGGGAGGGACACGGGCAGTGCCAGCCTGGTCTGTGGGAACATCCCTGTCCTGGTTCCTTGTCCTGCCCCAAAGCCTCAGCTTGTCCACGTTTTCCAGGCAGGCAGGTGAGGAGGACAAAGCTGAGCTCTGGAATTGTCCCCGTGTGAGCTCTGGAATTGTCCCCGTGTGAGCTCTGGAACTGTCCCTGTGTGAGCTCTGGAACTGTCCCTGTGTGAGCTCTGGAACTGTCCCTGTGTGAGCTCTGGAACTGTCCCTGTGTGAGCTCTGGAACTGTCCCTGTGTGAGCTCTGGAACTGTCCCTGTGTGAGCTCTGGAACTGTCCCTGTGTGAGCTCTGGAACTGTCCCTGTGTGAGCTCTGGAACTGTCCCTGTGTGAGCTCTGGAACTGTCCCTGTGTGAGCTCTGGAATTGTCCCCGTGTGAGCTCATTCTTCCACAGATTTTGCCCAGTTTTTCCACAGATTTTGTCCCATTCTTGCATGGGTTTTTCCCCATTCTTCCACCAATTTTCCCCCATTTTTCCAAAGATTTTTCTCCATTTTTTCCACGGATTTTGCTGTGCCCATCCCCACGTTTCCCCCTTTCCCAGCACAGGCTGGATCCTGCTCCCTCTGCAGTAGCAGCTCCGGGTGGGATTGCACAGGGCTGAGCTTTCCCCGGCGTGTGCCGGGTGCTGGGACAGCTCCACTGAAATCACAGCACCTGCAAGTGGTTACTTAGAATAATAAATAAGTGATAGATTATCAAATAAAGCCTTGGCTTCGGATGAGGTCATCCCTGCCCCGTGTCCTGCGTCTCCCAGGGTTCCTGGGCTAAATCCCTCTTGTATCAGGCAATAAAAAACTTGTCAGGATTAAAGAATCAATTAGGAATTAGCCAAAGGGGCAAAGCGTAACCCAAACACGCTGATAAAATCCAGTAGGTGATTATGGGAACGGCTTTGATTTCATTGGGCTTTGGAAAGGAATAATTGCTCCTTACAGAGCATGGAACAACCCAGACTGGGTATTTTTCCAGCTTTATGGAGGAGGAAATTCTGGTGAAATTCGCTGACAAATGTGGGGACACGCCACGGTTCAGGGCTGAAGGGAGTCCTGGATTTGAGAAGCATCATTCCCTGGCTGGAAATATTATCTTGGGAGTCTTTTCAAGGGCAGTTTGGATGGGGCTTGGAGCAGCCTGGAGTGGTGGAAGGTGTCCCTGTGGCACCTGTGGATGAGTTTTAGGGTCCCTCCCAACCCAAACCATTGTGGGATATTCCATGATTTGGATGCAGCAGGATGGGCAGGGATGTGCCACAGCTCCAGCACTGCCTCTGCTCTTCCACAGGCACAGGAAAACACAGCAAGGAATTCAAGGCTGGGTTTAGCTGTAAAAACTCCTGGAAAAGCTGATTTTCCCAGCTGGTGATGGCAGGGAGGGGATGGAGCACTCCCAGCGTGGTGCAGGAGCAGTGAGGGGTTGGATTTCAGGGGAACAGAGCCCGACCCTGGCTCGGGGGGCTCCGTGCCACTAATCCCTGTTTATTCCCTGTCTGGCCCAGCCACCCACGCTCCCAAAGCTTTTGTTCATGGAGGAGATCCAGGGACAGAAGATCCCCCGAGGCACATCCCAGGAATGTCGGTGTCAGCCTCATCCCAACTCCTCCTGCACAACTCCATCCTCCCACAGCTCCAGGCTCGGCCTTTTGGGGATCATTTCAGCCACGGGGCAGCCCTGCTGCTCCTCAGCGTGGAGAAAGGATTTTTGGGGGAAAAAATCTTTTAAGGAAGAGGCATCACATCGGGATTGGAGTTGGATCCGTGGGATGAGCTCCCGGAGCAAGGCAGGAGCAGGATTTGCCCTCCTGTGTGACCCCAGGGGCTGGAGCAGGTCACTGGCTCCTTAATCCTCAGCTCCTGGGCCAAATTCCAGAGGCAGCTGCTGCCCTGGAGTGGGGTCTGAGCAGGGAGGTGGGATCAACACCCCAGGCTGGACATCCAGCTGTGCCCCCAATGAAGTGTGGGAAGAGGCAAACCCCTTGGAAATAAAGTAACTAGAATTGTTATCATTGATAATTAGTTAGTAATAATTAATAGGCTAGAATCCTGAGACACTAAGGGAGGTACTGTTTGGAAACAAAAGCCCAGTCCCTACATTTGGTGGAATATTTTCACATCTTTGCCCCTGGAGCAGAAGGAGGCCAAGAACCAGCACCAGGCAGGCCAGAATTTGAATTCAGGAGACAAATTTGGGCCTTTTCCCTGTCTCGAGGAAAACCTTCACTTTTCTGGGAATGACCCAGCCCTGCCTTGATGCCACCCTGCCCATCCAAGGCAGGCCGGGCTGTCACAGCTGAGCTTTCCCTGCGTGTCCCTGGTGCCACCCTGGAGCCACGGCTGGGTTCCTGTCCCTCTGTGGCATTTCCAGCTGCTGCAGCTGTGCCCGGAGCTGCCTGTGCCCGCCGGGAGCAGCTGCGGGTGCCTGGTACCCGCGGGCTCATCCATCCATCGCCGGGCACGGGAAACGGAGGAGGGAGCAAATCCTGGGAATGCCCTGGGCACAGCGGGGCTGAATCCGCAGCATCCCTGGGGGAGAAAGGGCAGGGTGTGCCCGAGGGGTGGGAGCAGGGGATGAGCCAGGGGATGGGAGCTGGGAATGAGCCAGGGGATGGGAGCAGGGAATGATCCAGGGGATGGGAGCAGGGAATGATCCAGGGGATGGGAGCTGGGAATGATCCAGGGGATGATCCAGGTGCAAGGGATGGGAGCAGGGAATGATCCAGGTTCTGAGGGGTGGGAGCAGGGAATGATCCAGGGATGGCAGCTGGGAATGATCCAGGGGATGGGAGCTGGGAATGATCCAAGGGATGGGAGCTGGGAATGATCCAGGGGATGGGAGCTCATTCTTCCACAGATTTTGCCCAGTTTTTCCACTGATTTTCCACCATTTTTCCATGGATTTCGCCCCATTCTTACAAGATTTTTTTCCCCATTCTTACACAGATTTTTCCCCATTTTTCCACAGATGCAAGGGATGTGAGCAGAGAATGATCCAAGGGATGGGAGCAGGGAATGATCCAGGATCCAAAGGGTGGGACAGGGAATGATCCAGGATCCAAAGGGTCAGACAGGGAATGATCCAGGCTCCAAAGGGAGGGAGCAGGGGGAGGCAGGAGTGGCCCTTCCCAAGGGCTGAGTGTTTAAATCAGCAGTGGGGTTTGTGGGGAGGTGGTGGAGGGACCTTTCTTGGTGTCCTTGTGGAGAGAAGCCTTTCCCAGGCAGGATTTGGACAATCCCCGTGGATCCAGCTGAGGGTATTCCAAGATTCTGTAATTCTGTGGCAAATGGCAGGGGACACCGACCTGTGCGAGTGGAGCCTTCTGGGCGTTTTTGGGGTGTCTGACTCTGCCCTGGCTACCTGAGATGCTGCCCAGGGCTCTGCCCCACCTTCCCCCTGTCCCCCCCGGTGCCACCACGGGCCCTGCAGGAGCTCAGAGCAAGAACTGAGTGCTGGCCGAGGTTCAGCTCGGCCACCCCGCCCTGTCCCAGCTGCCCAGCGGTGACACCCAGCAGCTGCCCACCTCGCCTCTGCCCCTGCAGCCCCCACAGCAGGCTGGGGATCGGGCAGGAGGAGCAGCAGGTGCCACCCCAGCACCGGCAGGTGGCACAGATGCCACCACCGGAATGTCACCCGGGATGCTCTCACCTCCCTGGCAGAAGGAGGTGACAGCCGGGGGGGGACAGGGGAGAGGGACGCTGCACATCCCGAGGGCTCCGGCCGTGGGATGCCCCGTTTTTCCTGTTTACTGCTGCTTCTGGGCAGGGAACAATAAATAAAAACAAAAAAGGCCAGCGAGGGAACACAGCAGCGCAATCACAAGATTAACACCTTGTCCGGCGCCCGGGAGGGAGAAGATTGCCCCGCTTGGGCTCTGCGGGCATCGCTGAGAGATTCCCGAGGGCAGCAGCTCCCGCTCCCTGCACCTGTGTCCTCAGCATTCCCATTCATCCTGGAGAGCGGGCCGGGGCTGCGCAGCTGCGGCAGCATTATTGCATTATTCCCCTCGCCTATTTGCATATCAATGAGCCCCTGATTAATATTTAAAGAGCCAGCTGTCCGAGCCACCTAGGGAAGAAAAAAAGCTCTGTGCGGTTTTTATTGATTTCTTTCTATTTTTTTTTTTTTTTCGGGGATAACACTCACTGCCCTTTATGGAGCGCGCTTCATTTTTTACCCCCTCTATTCTTTTAGTGGAAATTAAGGAGAAGAGGGGCGGGGGGGGGGAAAAAAAGTCAGGGAAAAAATATGAAGGAGTTATCAGTGAAGGAGTTGTGCTGCTCTCAATGCTCCTCAGTCCTTTTGTGCACGGGCGCAGCTGCAGGAGCAGGTTTGGAGGGGCAGGAGCCGGCGGGCGCCCATGGGAACGGGGTTTGGGAGCGCGGGGAAACTGGGAAGAGATGGGATGGGATGGATTCCCATCCTCGCTGCTGCCGGGGGATGCAGGGAGCGATGCTGCTGGTGACCCGGGGGAAGCGCGACGCGAAATCCTGGCTCGAGGGGGCTGATCAGTGGAAATGCCATCAAAAAAAAAAAAAAAAAAAAAAAAAAGCAGGAATCTTGGTATTTTCAGGAATTGGTATTTTCCTTGCCCCCCCAGCGCTGTTCGTGGCCCGGAGGTTTTGTTTCCAGCCTTAAAAGCTGTCATTTTAACAGACCCTACTCCTGCCCCCCCTTTTTTTTTTTCTTTTTTCCTCCCCCTGGAGCATTTGTCAATAATCCCCCGACAGCGGCAGCTTTGTTATCCCAACTAATTGGAGTCAAGTAGGGCTGCGAGAAAAGATCCTTCCCGCGCGAGCCCTGGGAAAAAAATGCGGGAGGATTTTAATTTTCAATAAAATATGCAGATAAGGAGAAATCAGCGGTGGGGAAGGGGGCTGGGGACTGCTCAGATAATGCTGCTGCTCGGACAGCGCCGGCTCCGGGGGCTCAGTGAGCGATGCCGGCGGCTCTGCGGGCTCGGGGGCACGGAGCTGCCCCCACACCTGCACTTTTTGGGGTTTGAGGGGTGTTCCAGGGCGCTGTGGAGGTGAGGGAGTTGTTTTATCCGAGCTGCAGCTGGGGGCGGTTATTTCAGGTCACGCTCCGTTGTTTTTGTACACAAATGTGGGCATCGCTTTGCAGCGGGATGCTGAGGCTCTCGGGAGAGCAGGGATGGACCTGGGGCTCCCCGGGCTGTGCCACTGTCCCTGTCCCTGCCCGAGCCCGCTGCTGACAGCGGGGGGTGGATTTTGGGATGCTCCACATGCCCTGCCCGTCGCTTTGCCCGGCTGGTGGCAGCGAGCTGCTCCCTTCGGCTGAAACAAAACCCCTCCAGCTTCCCCGGGCGCTGGATCTGCCGGATTTGGCTGGGATTGCCCCAAAAAGCCCCTCCTGGGACAGGGTTTGCCCCAAAAAGCCCCTCCTGGGGCTGGGTTTGCCCCAAAAAGCCCCTCCTGGGGCTGCTGCTGGGTGCTTTGGAGGGCACAGGCACTACAGGATGCTGCTCCGAACAAGAGGACACAGTCTCAGCTACGTCAGGGAAGGTATAGGTTGGATATTAAGAAAAAAAAATTTCACCGAAAGAATAATAAAGCACTGGAATGCTCTTCCCCGGGAGTGGTGGAATCAGCATCTCTGGATGTGTTTAAAAAAAAAAACCTGGACATGGCACTTGGTGCTGCGGTCTAGCTGAGGTGCTGGGGCACGGGATGCACTCGATGATCTTAGAGGTCTCTTCCAACCTCAGTTCTGGGATTCTGGGGTTCCCGGGCGGGTTTTCCAAGGTGATGGGATAAAACATTTCCCGCTGAGGGGCTGTTGTCACCTCCTGCCCCTGCAGGGATTCCCGCAGGAATGTGCCCAGGGCTGGGAAGCGCCGTGTCCCGGCTGTCCCCGCTGTCCCCGCGTTGCCAGCCCGGGGCAGAGCCTCCAGAGGCTGCGGGCAGGGTCTCGGTGCTGTGTCCGTGCAGAACACGGATCCACCTTTCCTGAGGTGAATCCCGCCTTTCCCAGGTGAACCCCACCTGTCCCAGGTGAATCCCTCCTTTCCCCAGGGGAACCCCCTCCTTTCCCGAGGTGAATCCCGCCCTTCCCAGGGGAACCCCACCTGTCCCAGGTGAATCCCTCCTTTCCCCAGGGGAACCCCCTCCTTTCCCGAGGTGAATCCCGCCCTTCCCAGGGGAACCCCACCTGTCCCAGGTGAATCCCTCCTTTCCCCAGGGGAACCCCCTCCTTTCCCGAGGTGAATCCCGCCCTTCCCAGGTGAACCCCACCTGTCCCAGGTGATCCCCGCCTTTCCCAGGAGCTGTCAGCTCTGTCAGGAACATTTCTCACCCGCGTTCCTCCCGCCCTGCCGCGTCCATCCCGCCGGGACAGGCACGGACACACACCCGGGAGGTGTTCCCAGGGCAGGAGGGAGCCTTGGGGACCCTGTGTCCCCCCGGGACCCCGTGGGGAGGGGACAGCTGAGCTGTCACCTGTTGGAGCTCCGGCGCCGCAGCTGCGCCCGGCGGCTTTGAAGGCGGATTAGGGAGAGGAGAGGAGAGATCCCCGCACGCACTTGTGCTCCACCTGCCAGCGCCTTCCCCTCCTCTTCCTCCTCCTCTTCCCTCTCCCGCTGCCCTCGGCACAGGTGGGAGGATGCCCAGGGGATGGCCCAAAGCAGCTCCAGCCCTGCTGAGCCTCAGCTTTTTATCCCAATCAGGTAAAACCGTAGGAAAAGAAACAGGTAAAGCCACGGGGAGCGGGGAAAAAAACAGGTAAAAATCACAGGGAAAAGCTAAAAAACGCCAAGAGTCTTTAATTTCTGCTCGTGGACACAGCCTGGTGCCCAGCTGTGGGGTTTTTAACCCACTCCATCTTCTCCCATCCTGTTCCCCACTTCCAGTGGAACCCTCCCAGGAGAGGAGCAGGTGGGTGCTGGTGTCCCCTCGGTGGGCTCCTCTGCTGGGACCTCCCTCCCATCTTCTGGGGCCGCTGGGACCCCAGTTTGGGGTGTGTGGGACCCCAGTTTGGGGACAAACTGCCCTGGAGGCTCGTGCTGGGTGCCTGTGACACACAGGGCTGGCCCCGTTGCCATCCCATCTCCTGTTGGGGTGCTGTTCCCCATTCCCAGCATGGATGGGAACATTGCAAGGTCATTCCCTGCTGGATTTGCCCAAAGGTTGGACTCTATGCCCTTTTCCAACCCT
This sequence comes from Pyrgilauda ruficollis, assembly GCF_017590135.1. Lineage (NCBI taxonomy): Eukaryota > Metazoa > Chordata > Aves > Passeriformes > Passeridae > Pyrgilauda > Pyrgilauda ruficollis. The sequence goes on along the minus strand of NW_024514764.1, from coordinate 200,071 downwards.
TTCCCAATGGTTTTTTAATGATTTCCCTGCTCGGGTGGTGACATCCTCCACCATTCCCCATCTCTGCTCCCACCTCGTGTTCCCTCAATCCCAAACCCCACGGGCTGATCCCGAGGTTTTCCAGCAGCAGCCAGGCTGTCCCCAGGCTGTCCCCAGGCCCTGAGCCCGGCAGGAGCAGCAGCAGGGCTCGGCCTGGGGCAGGGAAGGATTTGCCCCCTGCCTTTGGCAGGGAGTGCTTTGGCTCCGGGTTATCCTGATGAAATCAAAGCTCTCTCCCCGTCCTTTTTCACTTTCCCTCTCTGCTCTTTTCGGGCCGTTTAAGAGCCAGGGTGTAACATTAAGGTGATTTACAGCATCCCTGGAGGGGAAGGGCACAGACTCAGGGATTTATTTTTTTTTTTCCCTCTTTTCCTCAGGTGAAAGAAACCCTCGAAGGTGAACTCCCAAGACATTACAGCAACCACCCGTCAATCCCTGATTTACAGGCTCAGATTTATGGCTCCAGAATTATTATTCCACTCGCAGATCTTTTTATTTTTCCTCCTTTTTTTTTTTTTTCCCTGGGTTGTTTTAGTGCTTGTGAAAGGTGAGGGCTTTGACAGCTCCTGGAAACAAAAGCCTTTAATGTCCCCCCGAGTGGGGCTCTCCCAGGGAAGAGCAGAGAGGCCACGAGGGCTTTTCCTCCCTGCTGCAGATTGGCTCACTCCAGGCCGAGCTTAACCAAACAGAGCACAAAGTTTGCCCGAGTTAAGCCAGGACTAATTAGCAAAGTCCTTTCCTGGTGCCTGGGCAGTGCCCTGGGGTCACCTTGGCGGCTGGAGCACTGCTGGAGGCTGCTCATCACCCCCAGGATGTTTCCAGACCCTTCCCAAATTTTTTGGGACATCTCCAGCCTTTCTAGGAGAACACAGGAGACTCAAGCCTGCTCTGAGGTCATTTTTAAGCCCCTCCACTTCCACCCTGAAGTTCCACCAACGTTTTGGGGGTCTAAACTAAACTGACAACAGCCTTTAAAACACAACACGCATGAATGCCAGGGAGTAAAAAATATCCTCCTAAAAGCATACGTGGCTTAGAGAGGCAGGGATTAAACCTTGCTGGAGCTTGGGAAATAATGCCAGAGCCCTGCTGCACTTCATTAAAGGACATTTCTGACCCAGCTTGGCTGATTCAGGAACAGTTCAGCCCAACAAAACCCGAGTGGGAAGGGACAGGAAACTGGAGGATTTGTTGTGTTTTCTGTTTCAGCGTTTTTTCGGGTCACTGTGCCAGCAGCTGTCTGGCCAAGCCCTGAGCCCTGCAGGCTTTGTGTGCGCATCCCAAAAAATCCCTGGGATGGAGCTGGGACCGGGCTGGGCTGGATGCTGAGGGTCCCATCAGCTGCTCTGCCCAACCCAGGCCTCCAGCTGCTCCAGGGGAAGTTCAGGTTGGATATTTGGGAAATTGTTCGGTGGAAAGGCACAAATCCTGGCACAGGGCAGGGATCCCCATCCCTGGAGGGATTTAAATCCCTGGGGATGTGGCACTTGGGGACATGGGGCTGTGGTGACCTCACAGTGGGACTCATCAATCCCAGAGCTCTGCTCCAGCCTGAACAATTCCATGATTTTATAACTCCTGATCCCTCAAGCCCTGCTCAGCTTGAAAACCCCACTCAGGGCTGGTTCCTCCTCCACGCCCACCTGACGTCTGTGGTCGTGGCAAAGCCCAAACAGCCCCAAAACCACGGCAGGGCTCCCTGCTGCTCCTGAGGGCTCCACCCAGCCCTGGAAAACAGCCCTGGGCCGGAGGGGGGCTCGGGATCCTGCAAATCCTGGGGCTCCCTGGGCGGTCACACCTGGCACCGGACAGGGATATGGGACCAGGACAGGGATATGGGGTCAGGGCAGGGGAATGGGATCTGGACAGGGTTATAGGATTAGGATAGAGCTATGGGATCAGGACAGGGTTATGGGATCAGGGCAGGGGAATGGGATCTGGACAGGGGAATGGGATCTGGGCAGGGTTATGGGATCTGGACAAAGTTATGGGATCTGGAGAGGGTTATGGGATCAGGACAGAGATATGGGGTCAGGACAGGGTTATGATGACCAGGACAGAGTTATGGGGAGCAGGACAGAGCTCTGGACCACAACAGGGTTATGGGGACCTGGACAGAGATATGGGGATCTGGACAGACTATGGGACCTCGACAGAGCTCTGGGGACCAGGACAGAGTTATGATGACCAGGACAGAATTATGGGATCTGGACAGAGCTATGGGGATCTGGAGAGGGTTATGGGGACCAGGACAGGGTTATAGGACCAGGACAGAGTTATAGGAGCAGGACAGGGTGATGACATCAAGCCAGAGTTTTGGGTCCCACCACAAGCTCAGGGGTGCTGCTCCCGAGCTCAAAGCAGAGCAGGAGAGGTGCCTGGGGAGCTGGGCAGGAGCTCCAAGCGTTCCCACCACGTGTGTCACGCTTCCCTGGATAACCAAGGCGCTGGGACAAACAAAACACAGCCCCCCCTTTCCTCCCCCCTCCCATCCCTGCGAGAGCAGCCCCAGCCTGGCAGCCAGGCCAGGCCCTTGGATGAGTGAATCACTCAACCAGCTGGAGATGGAGCAATTTGGGTCAAATCTGCCCCCTGGCCCCGTGCCACGGCCTTCTCTCCTGTTTCACTGTTCCCCCTGAGCTCGGGGCTTGCCCTGAGGTTGATTTTAGTGCAGGGTGAAGTTTTGTGGGGCTGGAGGCAGTACCTGCTCAGGAATCAGCAGTGCTGTTTATTATGAGGTCATTTTTTTATTCCTGGCTAATTTTTCTTGCAGCTGAACACAAAGGACAGAAAATGGAATTAGCAAAGAGCTCTGCTGAGCTATTAATGTTCCCCGTGGGGGCACGGGGAATTCAGGCACTCAACAAGTGCACAAACAGCCACAAAAACGTGCCCAGGGTGCTGCAGAGGTGCAGCTCTGGGGGGCTCTGGGGGCTGCCCACCCCCCTGCAGGAACGGGCTGGGAGCAGCTCCAGCTCCCCAGGCCCAGGGGATTTTCCTCCAGGATTACATCAGTAGCATGAGGATGCTGAGTGAACTGTCTGGGAATCTCGAAGGCGAGGGGATTTTTTTTAAATAATTCTCCTTTTTTTTTTTTTTTTTTTTTTGTGATTATGTAGAAGATAAAGTATGTTCTCAGGCTGCCTGCGAGCAGGGATGTGCTGCAGGAAGGGACATCCTGGTTTTTCAGGATTTGGGAGTGGGAGCTGGGCTGGGGTTATTCCCTGTCCCTGCCCTCTGGGTGGTGCTGCCAAATGGGGTCAAAAATGCCCTGTTTGGGTTCCCCAAATCCCTGTGCTCTTCTCCAGGGATGTGTCAGAGTCCTGTGCCCTCCCAGGGGTCCTGATCCCTCAGGGATTGTCCCACGGGGTGGGATTTTCCATGAGGATGCTCTGAAGAGCAGGAAGCACCCCCAGAGCAGCTTTATCCATGTTGTCCCTTCCTCCTGGCCGCTCTTCAGGCAGCTGAGGGATGCAGCTCTGCAGGACAACAAATCCTGGTGCTCCCAGGCATTCCTGACAGGGGACTGCACCCCGAAAGAGAAGTGGGGTGGGAGAGGAGCAGAGGGGATGCAGCTGGGGGCTCCCCCAGGCTGCGGGGGCGTGTGGAGCTCAGTGCAAGGACTGGGGGAGTGAGCTGGATCCACTGGGGATGGGTGAGGTGTGCTCAGCAGTGCAGCTCCTTTAAACTTCCCCCCAAAATTTATTCTGATTCAATATTCTACTAAAAAATAAAATTAATGTGGGGAAAAGCAGAATTCTAATCAGTGGGGGTCTCCAGTAAATCTTTGTGATCCCACATGCTCCCCCAGCACGGAGGAGGCTGGAGGGGCTCCAAAACTCCAGTTTGAACCAAAAGAAGCGAAAAAAAGAAACAAACAAAACCACCAAAAAAGACCAGAGTTGGCCTGGGTTTCTGTCACCCCTTCCCCCTCCTTTTTGATCGTCTCTGTCTCGTACAAGGCTGCTGAGGGCAGATAAGCGAGGATCTCACCCAGCTTTGCAAAGTGATGGGGAGGAAGAAAGCAGCCTTTGTGAGGGGCTTTCTGAAGGTCTCTGTTCTGGGAAGGTTGGAAATAGCACAAAAACATCCTTTCTCCCTAGATTGTGGCGCTTCCAGCTCCCAGCTCCACCACCAGCCAGATGTTTGGAGGCTGATGCTGAGGAGGAAAATAAGAGGCAGGGCAAGAAATGCTGGGTGGAACTGGCCCAGGGAAACCTGCACTGGTTTGTGTCTTTATTTTTGAAACAGGGAAAGGGTTGGAGAAGGAGATTCAGAGATTGGGAATAAATGTCTTAATTAAGTCCATTTAGTTATTATCATTTCCTTATCAGCTTGAGCTTTAAGGCAATATTCTGCATGTTCAGCCTGGGATGTATCGAGGATTTGGTGCTATCCATTTTTTCCCACTTTTTGACCTCATTTTCCCTGCACTGCTCCCCAGCTTTCCCAACCTTTGGACAATTATTGATGCAAGTTCACGGCTCTGCTTTAAAAATTGTCTTCATTCAGGAGGAGGGGGGACCTCCTTGGGAGGACAGACGGATGGACGGAGTGACTCTGTTCCTACCTAATTGATTGGACAAGGGAAGTTAAGTGTGAAACTCTTCCTTATTGTCCGTATCCTCTCCCTAATTACCCTGTCTCAGCAAGAACACCCCCGAATGCGCAGGCCCCGCTCCCTCCTCAGCCAGAATTCCCAAAAAACCTCCTCGTGGGCTGCTCATCCAGAGGGCTTTGCCAGCAGCCAGAGCCCCGCAGGTGCGGGAAGGGGCGGCCCCGCCGCTCCCCCTCCAGCTGCGCGCTGTGCTGGAGCCGCCAGATGTTGGAGGCACCGCTGGACCCGGGCCCGGCAGCTGCGCCTGGCACGGGGGGGCACGGGGGGGCACGGCACCGCTGCCCCCGGCCCAGCCCCGGCGAACCCGGGATTTGGGGATGGAGCGGGATCGTCTCAGCCCGGCCGAACTCCGGATTTGGGGATGAGAGCGGGATCGTCTCAGCCCGGCCAAACCCGGGATTTTGGGATGGGGGCGGGATCGTCCCTGCTCCGGCTCAGCCCGGCCAAACCCGGGATTTGGGGATGGGAGCGGGATCGTTCCTGCTCCCTCAGCCCAGCCAAACCCGGGATTTGGGGATGGGAGCGGGATCGTCCCGGCTCCGGTTCAGCCTGGTCAAACCCCGGGATTTTGGGGGAGCGGGATCGTCCCTGCTCCGGCTCGCTCCAGCTGCTCCGCTGCGGATTTTTCGGGTCCGCAGCCACCTCGCAGGGCAGAGGGGACACTCCCGTCCTGTGCCCTGCTGGGCTGGTCCGGGCAGGGATGGCAGCGCTGGGAAAGCGGAGCCGGGAGCCGCAGCCCCGGGGCTGAGCCCTCTGCGCTCCGGGAGCACGAGCCGGACCCGGCAATGTCCTGGGGGTGTCCCCGGCCACCTGTGCGGGGTGACCCGCGCGGTGACATCGCCGGGCTGGGCTGGGGTCCGGGATTCCAGGGATCCCCCCCCTGCCCGGCTGCTCCGCACCGGGGCCGGCTCGGCTGTCCCCGAGGGGACACCGCCACTCCGGGGCTTTGGAGACACCTTTGTGCTGCAGGACCCTCGCCATCACACTGTCCCCAAGCCCCCGCAGTGCCACCCGCCCTCCTGCGGGCTGCAGACTCCCCAGTCCCCCCCAGCTCCATCCCCATCCCCGCTGCCGCCCTCCCTCCTCCCTTCTGGTGCCTAATTCGATTCTCCTCTCCCCGCGCAGCTCCCCAGAGCTTGACCATTAACAAATGGACTTGGCCGGAGGCCTGGGCGACCATTTGGATGCTGAGGCCGCCGAGGGCGCTGCTGCCAGCCGGGCCGGGCACCGCGAGCCGCCGGCGCTGCCAGCATCCCTCGCCCGGCATCCCGGAGCTGCCAAAGCGCCGCGGGGCCGGTGCCAGCTCCGGGAGAAAGGGCCGAGGCAGCCGCACACAAAGAGGGGTTTATAGCCCGGCCGGGCACCTGACACGGGGAGGAGGGAGGGCTGAGACGTGCTTAGCCCCGCTAATCCCCAGTTTGAGTTTAATTTTTTTTTTTTTTTAAATCAAAAGCACAGCAACAGCTGGGGTTGAGGCTTTCCAGGAGATGAACTCATGAACAACTGTTCAAAATAACTTTATTCGTGCTGCTATTAGATCAGGCCACTGGGGAGCCACCAATTATTTGTGATTACTCCAGGCAGATAAGGCTGGGGCAGAGCTGAGCTCTGCCAGGGATCCAGGGCACCTCGGGCTTTGGGCACCTTGGCTGGACAGGTCCAGCAGCCAGGGCAGCCCCCAAAGCCATCCCAGCCCCTGCCCGGTGCCAGGGGGAAGCACAGCAGGTTTGGGCACCGTGGATGTGCAGGAGGAACTCGTGGGCTCCAGGCAGGAGATCTGAGACTTTTCTGCAGGGAGATCTGAGACATTGCTGCCTCAAAACCAATTAACAGCCGTGCTGCAGCTAATTAGCCCGTCCACATTTGGGCTGCCCATCTTGTTCACAAGCCCCAGGGCTGGCACAGCATCGGGGAAGGCTGAGAGGTTTGGGTCAGGGAAGATGAGAGGTTTGGAGCAGGACAAATCCCTTCCCAGCAATTCCCGGGCTGCTAGAGCAGCATTCCAGGTCCTCTGTGCCCCACGGTCCAGGCAGGGCAGTTCCCAATCCTTTATCCCATCCCGTAGATCAGCCTCACACCCCTCAGCCAGCTGAGGCCAGCTCTGGACCTTTCTCCTTTCCTTGCACAAACAGCTGAGTGAGAGCTCTGCTCCCCAGCAGGAAAAGCTCCCCAGGGAGCCCCAGGTGGAGCTGGGCCTGGGGAGCTGCCCTGGCCAGCAGACAGACCCCATGAGCTCACAGGTCTTTTCCACTCCTGTGATTCAACGATTCTGATCCCTGAGGAATTTTTTAAAAATAACCTGGATGAAGCAGGGAGCAGGCCTGCCTTGGCTGGGAGGTCGGGCTAACAGCACTTTTCCATGGGGCTGTTCCATGATTAATCGAGACAAGAAAAGAAAAGAGAGGAGGAAATTGATAAACACAGCGGTAATTCCAGCCAGGGTTTGCCTCAGTCAGGTTATTAGAATCCTGACATCATGTCTTGAAAAGAAGACTGGAAATAAATCTCTGCCTGAGATAAGATCTGCCTGGGGGAGTGGAGGTGCACTAGGATAACCCAGCCATGGGGGGGTCCCCAAAAAGTTGTTTTTCCCAGTTTTCCTCGATCTCAAACCAGCAGCAGGAGCCTGAGGAACCTCCCAGCTTGTTCCTGTGCTCCTGAGCCCGTCCTGCTCACCTGGGAAAAGCCATTCCCGAGGCAGCCCCAGGTGGGGGGAGCTCATTTCCTGCCAGGTGATTTCACCAGAACAAAGCCTGGGAAGTTTGGGATGGCTCCAGCAGGCTGGGGGCTGCTGGTGGATGCAGGGCCTCCCCCACACCTCGAGCTCTCCCAGGGCTCTGGATCCAGAGGGGCAGCTCAGCTGGGATGGGATCCTTGGGATCCACAGCAGCAATTTTCCTGCCTCTTCAGCCCTCCTGGCTGGTCCTGGGGCAGGTGTGGAGCAGGAGGGAGGTCACCCAGGAATGTGAGGTCACCCAGGAGTGTGAGCCCAGATCCCTCTCCAGCCTCACCAGTGGCCCTGGGAATTTGGGAGTTGCTGTTTCAGGGAGGCAAAGGAAATATTTCCCCCCTTTTTTCCCCCCTAGATGTCCCCACTCGTGGCTGGTTTCAGTCTGGAATTAACTCCAGCCACCGGAGTTGCTGTACCTGGGATGCCACGGGAGTCCTCAAGGCCTTTAACCCTTTCCTCTCCAAGCAGAGATGGTGGATCCCCAAATCCTGCCCAGTCCTGGGCTCCGGGCCAAACTCCAGGTGAGGAATTTCTGTTGTGTCTCCACATCCCCACAGCTTCTTCCCTGGAAATCAGAGCTGCTCCCAGCCCAGCCCAGCTCCCTGCCCTGGGAAGGATCTGCTGCAGGAGCAGGATTCCCTTTTTCCCTCATTTATTTTCTTTAACAAGTGAATTTTTACCCGTGAGCACTGGCTCCATGACTTTTCCATAGGCAGCCCCTGTGCCTTCCTCCCCTCCCACTGCTCCAGAGCAAAATCCCAAAGAAAATCCCTGCTGGAAGGAGGAACCCAGAGGCAAACACCCTGCCAGAGGTCTGACCCTCTCCAGCCCGGGAAATTCCTCGGCTACTTTTGGAGCTGGCCCGAGGCTGAGCGGGTTGGAAAACGTTAAAAATCCCATTTATTGCAATATTCAGGGAGAAAAGGTTTGGGTATTGCACCCACAGATCCCCCACTGCACCTCCCAGCAGCCCGAGAAGGTTTTATTTTCAAATATATGACACTGTGGTGTTAAATACCTGATATTAGGAGGTATGTGTTGAAATAATTATTATTGTTAGTGTTACTATTATTATTTTTTTATTTGTATTTTTATTTTTACAAATGCTGGTTTTTTGGCCCAGTCTCTCATTCCAGAGGTCGGGATGCAGAGCTGGGATCTCGGGATGTCTTTCCGAGTCCTCCGTGTCGTCCCTGTCCCGATCTGCAGGCGACAGTGCCCTCTAGTGCCCCCCGGCCCTGCCCAGCCCTGCCCAATCCCCACATTTTTTAAGTTTCTGCCTGGGCTCGCTGATGTTTTCCAGCCCTCTGGGCGCTGTGATTCCATCCCAATCCATCATTCCAGGCACCATCATTCAGGCGGTGCCTGGGGATGCTGGGGCAGGCAAGGTTATCCCTGCAGGGGATTTCCATCTTCCTGCTGCTGATGGGGATTTTTCCCATTTTTATTCTATTTTATTCCTTGAAATTATGTATTATATATGACACATTATATATTACATATTATATGTTATATAATATATATGTTATATAATATATATTATATATTATTATTCCTTGAGGATGAGGATCCTGCAGAGCCATGGAGCAAATCCTGAGTTCCTTCTCCAGCCCAGGGACCACCAGGTGCTCCTCACCTGCCCTCAGTCCCTCCAAGCTCAGAATTCCTTGGACTCTGCCCTGGTGAGGATCCCTGGATGACATCCCCCACTTTAATAGCACTTAATGAATTAACCCTAATTACTTACAGCTCCCACTGGCACTGCCTGCCTGCCTTCACCTCTCAAAGTCTTGGGATGAGAATCCCAGAATCTTTTAGGGTGGAGAAGAACTCCAAGGTCATGGAGTGCCCATGCCCACCTTGTCCCCAGCTCGGAGTGCCACCTCCAGGAATTCCTGGGCACCTCCAGGGATGGGCACTCCAAACCTCCCTGGGCAGCCCCTGCCAAGGCCTGAGCCCCCTTTCCATGGGGAAATTCCTGCTGCAGGGATGTGGAACTGAGCAAGCACCCAGAGCCAGCCCACCCCTCACGAGAGCCCCAGCCAAACTTCTCCATCCTCTGCTCTGGGAAAGGCTCCCCAGGAAAAACCCCTGGAATTGGGGGCTGGACATTCCTGGCACAGAGGAAACAAACAGGAGGGAGCTGGGAAAGGGCTTAGCCTGGAGAAAAGGGGGATCAGGAGGAATTTCTGGCTCTGCACAGCTCCTGACAGGAGGGGACAGCCGGGGGGATTTGGGATCTTATCCCAGGGAACAGGGACAGGAGGAGAGGGAATGGCCTCAGGCTGGGCCAGGGGAGCTCAGGATGGATATTTGGAAGAATTTCTCCATGGAAAGGGTGCCCAGGCATGGGAACTGCCCAGGGAGGGTTGGAGTTGCCATCCCTGGAGGTGCCCAGGAATTCCTGCGAGGTGGCACTGAGAGATCTGGGCTGGGGACAAAGTGGGGATCAGGCACAGCTAGGAGTTCTTTTCCAACCTCAGCGAATTTGGGATGAAAAACTCCTTTTCCCAGAGCATCCCTGCACTCTCCACCTGGGAATGGCAGAGGTGGGAGCTGCAGCAGGGCCTGGGTGCAGCTCTGTAACACCACGAGGCCGTCGGCGCTCCTGGTGCTGTTTAACCACGCACACGTTTGTGTTCCTTGGCTCTGCCAGGGAAATCTGCTCCTCCAGAACCTCTCATTAAACAAAAAAAATTTATGAGGGAGGCTGAAAGTGGAGTTTTGTGTCTGAGGTCCAGGGCAGTGCAGCCGTTTTGAGCCGTTCACTTGGGGAGGACGGGGGAAATTTCTCCGGTGAAACACAAAAATTTCACTTTCCCATTTGGAGAATCCGTCAGCGCATGGAGCAATGCCTGGAGTAACAACCTGATCCCTGTGATGCAGAATAAAAGGGAAACACCTCAGGATTTGTGTCCAGTGAAAAACTACGTGTCCATGATGGAAAACCTTGTGGGGTTTGATGCTAATTTTCGTGGTCACCTTGGCTGCGCTTGAGGAAGTGGCCGGCGCTGCCAAGAGCGAATTTCCCTGATGATGGATGAGGAATCAGAGCAGAAAATAAATAAATATCAGCAACACCTTTTCTTTTTCCTGCTTTTCTGGCAGATTGGTGTCATCCAAGGTCACACATTTGGGCGCTGGAAGTGCAGCCAGAGCTCGGTGCTTTCAAATCATGTTCAAGTCAGAGCAGCTTCTTTAAGGGCTGGGTTTAAAAAAGAAAGATTAAAGTAGAAACTCAAAAAAAAATTCCTCTTCATTAATTTTCAGCATTAATTGTCTTCTCTCCTTGTGTTCAGGCTTGGAAGAAACTCCCCAGAGGGACAGTGGAAGGTGCCCTGCCCATGGAAGGGGGGAGATGATCCTTAATCTCCCTTTCAACCCAAACCATTCCAGGACCCTGCAAGAATTCCTTGTTTTCCTCCTGCATCCCCCATCAGGTACTGACCCCTCTATAGTTGATTTTTTTTTATTCTGTCCGTGTAAAACAATGGAGAAAAAGGAGGATTTTTGGACAAAACGCTACAAATGCCAACAAGCAGGGAAGTTCTGTTCCCCTCAGGTCGGCTGGAAGGGAGGGAGAAGCCGCTCCCAAAACAGCCCCGGGCAGGGAGCGGCTCCGGCCGCTATGGGAGGATGGATCGGGACTGCAAACCCTGGGAATTGCAGCCATTCCCAAGTTTTTCTCATTTCTTTTCATTATCCCGGGCAGGACTTTAGGAGGAATAATGTTTTCAGGCACGCGGTGCTGCAGGGATGGGACGCAGAGCATGAGATGAGCTGTTTTCTGTGTGCTTCCCCCCACCAAAAAAAGGGGTGAAAATTAAAAATCTTCGGTAAATGAATCTGGAAAAGACCTGGGAGAAAACAGGCAGGACGCTCCTGAAGTGACAGCTGATCCCACAGGTCTGAGGGCAGCGAGTGTCACTCCTGCCTCTCCGAGCTGGTGCTAATTCCTGGGGGGAAAAGGGGAAAAATCAGGAAATTCTGCTGTAAAACACCACGAGTTTTATTTGTGTGGAATTTCAGCCATCCTGCAGGTTTGGAGATGGCCTGGAAAGATTTCAGGATGGGGAGATTGTTTTGGCTTTTTGCAGAGACAAAGGAATGCCCTGGGAAGAGCAGAGCCTTCAGTCCGGGAATATCTGTTCCTTGGATTTGTTATGATGTCCACGTGAAGGGAACCTGCAAAAAAACGGCAGATGCTGTTCCAAGAGCATGGAGCTGCCAGCCAAACTCCACATCAGGGGAAATCCCTCAGCCAAGACCCCGCAGCTGCTTTTTGCAGAGACAAAGGAATGCCCTGGGAAGAGCAGAGCCTTCAGTCCGGGAATATCTGTTCCCTGGATTTGTTCAGATGTCCACATGAAAGGAACCTGCAAAAAACCGGGTTCCAAGAGCACGGAGCAGCCGGCCAAGGGGGAATGGATTTAAACTGCCCAAGGACAGGGTCAAGATGGGATATTGGGATCCAGGAATTCCTCCCTGGGAGGGTGACAGGCCCTGGCACAGATTCCCAGAGAAGCTGTGGCTGCTCCATCCCTGCAAGTGTCCAAGGCCAGGCTGGACAGAACTTGGAGCAACCTGGGATGTGGAAGGTGTCCCTGCCATGGCAGGGCTGGGACAGATGGGCTTCGAGGTCTGGCCTATGATGGGACTCCTGGAGATATCAGGGTGCTCCAACGGCTCTTTCCTGTCCAGCTCCAGTGCTTTCCATCCCACCAGGACAAACCCCCTCCAGATCAAAGCCCCCCAGCCCAGAGCAGTGAGGGAAGGTCTGGACAGGAGCCAGCCTGGGGAAAATGGAGCAAAGTCTGGATAAAGCTCATGGAATGCTGATGCCTTGATTTTTTTATTTTTTTTCTTTCCTTCTCTTCCTGCAAAAATCTGTTTGAGGTGAGTGGGTATCACGGACACAGGAACAGCCTGGCAGGAGCTGTGTGAGCATCACCAGCCATGGGATGGGATCTGAGGAGCTGGGACACAGGAACAGCCTGGCAGGAGCTGTGTGAGCATCACCAGCCATGGGATGGGATCTGAGGAGCTGGGACACAGGAACAGCCTGGCAGGAGGGCTTTGCCTCACTCCACATCTCTGTGCTGAAAAGCAGCACCTGCTGAGATGAAACCCTGTGGCTCCTTCCCCCTTCTCCAAGGCAAACACAGCCAGTTCCATTCCCACTCCCAAGAAATCCAGCTCCCAGCATTTCCCTGGGTTTGTGTGTGCTCTGTTTCATCCAGTGCCACGGAGCTTGGACGCCTTTTCCATCTCACATTGAGCTTTGGATGCTGCCTCTTTTCCTCTCCTGCCTCCATAAAAAACAACAGTGGCCCTTGCTGTGTTTTCCCTGGATCATGGGCTGCTGGAAGCCAAAGGGAAGCTTTGGAGGAGGAGGAGGAGGGCAGGAGGATCCTTTTCCCCAGCAGAGCTGCAGGCCAGGCTCTTTGGCCTCCTCAAGCCTTCATGGTGAGCAGCAAATTGTCCTATAAAAATTCTCCTCTTGACGTTTATTTTGCTAAGGATTGAGGCCCAGCTTGGAAATTTGGGATTTGAATGTCCTACTTTTTAACTGGACAGGAAATCTAAGAGAAAAAGGCTGAAATCCAGTGGGTTCTGCCTCTCCCTGAAAACAGAAGGAAAATCAGGATCCCATGTTCAGACCAAGAGGAAAGAAAGGCTGGGGAGACACCTGAGCATCCCCCTTTTCACTCCTTTTTCCCTTCTTTCCTGTTCCAGCCTGGCTCTGTGGACAACATCCAGGGAAATGTGTGTTTGGGACTCCCTGAGATGCCTCAAAAAATCTCCAGAGGTTGGAATGACACAAATCCTCCCATTTTACCCTGATTATAAATAAGGTGCTAAGCAGAAATTTCTTTCCTAAAGGAATTTCTTCATCTTTCAACCTCTGGGCTCTGGTGCCAATGTTCCAGCTCAGATTATCTCCTAAAAAGGAAGCTTCAAACCACACCTTCCTTTCCCTGTTGGATCCCTGGTGCTTCCAACGACCTTGGGAATGCTGAGTAACCTGGGACAGTCCAAGTGTCCTGCCCATGGCAGCGGGTGGAACAGGGTGATTTTTAAGGTCCCTTCCAACCCAAACCATGCCAGGATTCTATGCTGGAATCACTGGGCAATATTTTCCCTTTGGACCTTGAGCTGGAAGTCCCAGGGATTTTAAGGGATTTGAAATCTCTGCCTGAGATTTGTGGTTGGTGCCACTCTCTGAGCTGAGAGCTTTGAGCTGGAGTTATCCAGAGCAGCTTTCCTGGGATCTGAGGCACCTGGCAGCCAGTTCCCAACAATATCCTTCCCAACAATGCCTTCCCAGGCAAACCCCATCCCCTCTGATTCCCTTAAACACATCAGCCTCTCTCAGCCTTGGGCTGCGAATCTGCCCCAAAGCACGGCCAAAACTGCTCTGATTTTGGTTTTCTCAGTGGCAAAGTTGGAGCTGCAAACCCAGGGTGGAGGATTTGGGGTGGGCAGGGCTGGGAACAGAATCCTCATGGCCACAGGAGCATCTTCAGCTGCACAGAGCATGGAGACAAATGAACTGGAGGAAGCGTTTCCTCTGCCGAGGGCTCTCACCCGCGAGCTCCCTGCTCCAGCAGGGGTCAAGAGTTGAAAAATGAAGAAGAAAGGAAAAGGGATAGAAAGATCCATCTTCCCTCATGAAATCCCCAGAGCAGGGGGCATTTGGAAGTCATTTTTCACCGGGCTGAGAGCTGTTTCTGGCCCTTTAGCAGACATTATTTTCTCCTCAAACCTCATAGATTTGGCTGTTGGGAAGTGTTTCCCCCCGTCCTCACGGGTGTTGGAAGAGCAGATTTACCCTGGGTGCAGGGCTCAGCTTCCACACTCTGGTTTGTGTTTTGGGCTAAGAGGGAGCCAAATTCCCACTGCAAATCGCTCTGTTCCTCGAAATTCCAAGATTTTAAAGGCATCGGGGTTCAGATGGAAAGAGGAATGAGTGGTTTGGATTCGCTGGGGTTCATGCACAGGGAGGGCTCTGATAAAACCCATGCAAGGAGAGGCAGGAGAGATTCAGCTAAAGGAAATCTAAATAAAATTCCTTTCTGGAAGGAAGTCAAGAAAATTATTTTCTTTCTGTGTTTCTGTCTCTCTTCTTCTGGCTTATAAAAACACCTTGGCTGGGATATTCCACCAGCTCTGCCTTTTATGAAAAACCCCTGCTCAGGCTGTGCAGATTTCACGCTGTTCCATGAAAGTAAAATTTTATGACCAGAAGCTGAAATTAGGAAGGAACTTTTTTTGCTGTTGTTTGCTGTCGTTGTCATGGCTTGGATTTTGTTGGTAGCCAGGAGAGTTTGTTTATTTCTGCTTTTTCTACAGCATAGCCAGGTCTGAGCTCTCCAGGGTTTTTTTGGGATGCTGCTCCAAACAGGTGCTGATGGTGGGAAGCTGAGCAAGGGGTGGTGATGCCTTCCCTGGGGCAGGAAGGGTTCTGTGGCTCTGTGAGGACAGATGTGTGGGAGAGCAAACATCCCACTGCAGGGGACACAGGTGAGGGCCTGGAACAGCCTCATGGGGTGACAAAGTGACTGTGACAAAGTGGGAGTTATTCCCTCCTCCCCTCTGGAAACCCAGAGCCTGTGGATCACAGCTTGCTCTGAGCTCCCATCCAACACCAGCTGCTTCTTGGCTGGCGAGTGCCAGCAGGCTTTTTCTGCCATTTCTCACTTGAAACAGAGCACTTCTGGCTTTCCATTAATTCCTCCTCCTCTGCTAAAATAATCCAATGGAAAGGAGGAAAAAAACCCATTCTAAGAGGTCATTTGGTCCTTCTTTATTGGGTGAGCTCCAGTGACCCTGAGGGGCTGTGACCTCTGAAGGGGTTAATAAGGGAGAGTTGCTCAGGGTGAGATGAAAGTCAGAGCTGTTCATTCCAGTGTTGGTTCCTCCTGCTTTCCATCTCCAGGATCCATGCCTGCATCCCCTGGGACAATTCAGAGCCCCCTGGTTGGTGGGAACAGCGACGTGGGACCATGCACCCACCCCAGCTGTGACTCCAGGCTGGGCTCCTCTCCCTGCCCAGAGCAGCACCCCGAGGGGTCCCAGGGCATGGATCTGCTCTCCCTGCTCCAGAGACACCCTGGCTGGGATGGGGGATGCAGGCCAAGCCCCGAGCCCTTCCTTTCCTCCCAGCCCAAATGTCTGTGCAGCCTCGGCAGATTTACAGGGCAGCCGCGAGTATTTCACCAGCTCTTTGTTAATAATGCAGCCAGAAAAAGGGACAGCCTTTCTTTCCAGGGCCTCTCCAAGCAGGGATGATCCCAGGAGGGATTTGGCTGCCCCCAACAGAGGGTTTTGTGGTGGGCAGTGCTTTACAGCCCCTTTGTTGGAGCAGGGCTGTTCCCCCAGCATCAAACGAGGCTCCGGGATGGGCTCCCCATAAATCTCACCCCTCTCATCCTTCCCTTCCCACCCTTTGCAAACCGGGGGAAGCTGGAAGGGCAGACTGGACAAAGGTTTAACCCTTTGTGCTTTGGGGGATCTCATTAGGAGCAGAAGAGGCCGTGGATGGAAGGAGAAGCAGGTTTGGGTTGTGCTCAGCAATTAAATCCCAGAGGCAGATCAAGGAACTCCTCTGGACATTTGCTAATTCCAGTGCTGGATATCAGGAATAAATCTGGCTGCATCACCATCACTTCAAGCTGCTTGAGCCATAACTGCAGAACTCTGAGGGTGATTTTGGTGTTTGCACCAACAGCTTTGTCAAGGCTGGGCTTTGTTAGACTGGACTGAGCTGCCCTGTGGTGCCAGCAGCTCCTTGGTCGTGCAGGGATTTTTATGCTCCCAGTGCCACAGGAGGTCAGGAACAGCTGAGGGTCACAGCTGGGAGCAGACCTCGTGTGTCAGGGGATTCCCACCCTTCTGGCCCTGTTCCCATCAATATTCCCAGTCTGGGATATCTCCCTAGCCAGGAGCAAGCCCAGGGGCAGGGCTGGGGCAGCGAATTCATCTCTTCCTTCCCCCATCTCCATCCTTTAGGCACCGAGAGCTGAACTCTGTGTCCGTGTGGCCATAAAAGAGCGCGGGTTTTTTCAAGGCAGCTTTCCAGCAGCGATGAAAGGTCCTGCAGCGGGCAGAGGCTGCTCTGGGAATGGAACAAATTGTGGGTTTATGGCTCCCGTGTGTGTGGGGGGCTGTAAATCTCCCAACTTTTAACGCATCTGTTCTTTTCCGAGCAGGCTACCAACGGCTCAAGGAGGAGAGGGAGAAATATCCGACATTTCCTGACATGGGCTGCCCTCGGGAGTTCCTCAGGAAGGTTTTTAAAGGAATATTTATGGATGATCCTGGTGAATCAGGCCCTAAAAGGTACCGAGAGAGGGCTGGTGTTCATTAACATTTGGGAACTGTGCATTGAGGATTTCCCTGTGGAGGGGCAAAAGAAATGGAGTGAAAGTGAAGGAGCTCTCGAGTTAATCCTGTTCTTTTTTCGGGTTATTGTTGTTGCTAAAAATCAGAACCTCATTTTTGATGAAGAAAAAAAAATTAAAAGTCCATTTTTGATACAGTTTTCCTCAGTTTCTTTCTAGAAAGAAAGTTTCTTTCTAGAATCCCACAGTGAGAAAAATAGCAGAACTCTGAGATTTGTGAAATCCCTCAGAGGTTACTCAGTATTAATTACTCTGGGTTTAGGAACAGGAAAATCAGCAAAGGAGGAGGGATGGGTTGGTGGAGGAGCATCCTGGGGTTCTGACGTGCAGTGCCTTTTCCTAAGGCCAACCTGAGTCACTTAAAAACCTCTGGAAATTCAGTGATGAGCAAGTCCCTCAGAGTTCGAGGAACTGCTCCCAGATTTGTCCTTTCTGGAAAGCGCTTTTGGAACAGATTTATTCAATGGATCTATGGGGAACATAAGGCCCCACGTGTCCTCTGTCCTGTTCCTTTCAGTGTCCTGTCTCCAGGTTTATCTGAGTGTGCTAAGAGTCGATCAGAGAAAAAGAAAATTCCGGTGTTGTGGCTAAAAACGCACAGATCCCTCCATAATCCCCAAAGTCTGGGATTTTTGCTGTGGCTCTCAGGGAGGACCAATTTTCTGTGGCTCCCACAGCATTTTCCTGGCATCTTTTAGTCCTGGCTGGGTGGGTGGGCACAAACCAGTGCTGGATGTGACACACGGGGTCAGCACTGGTGACACTTCGCTGATGTCACTGAAGCTCAGCAGCCACCCAGGGGTGAGGATCAGTGCACAGAGCCCCCAGACTGTTACTTTTGGGTCTCCTGCCATCCCCAGGATGGTTTCAGAGGGACAGAGGCTCAGCTGGAGCTGCAGGGCTGTGCATGCAGAGCCCTCAAGGACTCCAGCAAGGATTTCCTGGCAGAAGCAGATGGGCCACTCCTCTCTGTCAGGGGTGATGTGCAAAATTCCAGGAACAACCAGGAAGTAAAAATAAATTCTTCCTTCTCCTCACAAGCTTTGGAGCTGTAGTACCTCAGGTGCTCCTACATGAGGGCGATGGCAGCCAGAAGGACCTTGTTGAACATTTTCATCCATGAAAAAATGCTTGGATTCGGCTCTGCTCAGCTCTGGGTGCTCTTGGAACGAGGCAGGAGGTGAAGAGCTCAGCCCAGGCAGAGCAAACCTATCCTCAAACCCTGAGATCAGGGTCTGGGGAGGCAAGAACACGAGGATTTTCTGCCCTGAGATCAGGGTCTGGGGAGGCACCAGGCAGGAACACGAGGATTTTTTGCCCTGAGATTGAGATCAGGGTCCCAGAGAGGCACCAGGCAGGAACACGAGGATTTTCTGCCCTGATATCGGGGTCCAGAGAGGCACTGGACAAGAACACGAGGATTTTTTGCCCAGAGATCAGGGTCCCAGAGAGGCATTGGACAGGAACACGAGGATTTTTTGCCCTGAGATCAGGGTCCCAGAGAGGCACCGGGCAAGAACACGAGGATTTTCTGCCCGATGAGCTGAGCTGCAGCTGCTCTGCTCCATCCTCGGGGGAGGGAGACAAGGAGGGGGTGCAGAGGCAGGATGACTTCAGCAGCAGGACAAGGACAGGCTGGTGTCCAGCTGATCCTTGCGAAAGAGCCTCTGGAGCGTGCTGGGAGCCGTGCCCAGCCCCGACGTGCCCGGCCAGCGCGGCGTCCTCTCACTTCTAACCCAATACTGCCTTCTTACCACAGGCATGGAAAAGGAGGTTTTTTGCTTCTCAGTGACCTCATGAATGCAAGACACTGCCAACTCTCCATCTATCTTGGCATTTAAAACATCAACACCTCCCTCCCAAATGGAAAGGGAGTCAAAGGTCCTCTGCTTCCCTGTGCCCTTTGCTCTCCCTCCATCCTCAGCTGGGGATTGGCCTTCAGGGAAGCCCCCTCTGCTCCACTAAAATGGATTTGCAACTGTGGCCTTGTGATCCTGCACCCAGAGCTGCAGTGGGACTGGGAGCAGCTCTGAGGGATCCTTGGATTTGTCACTCCAGCTCAGGAGCTACTCTGGGAACGCTGGGTTTGGTCCGTGGCTCTGCATTCCCAGCCCCTCAGACTGGGTGCTCCAACTCCTCGCTCCCACGTGTTTCCAACATCTCTGCTCAAAAGAGAGCTCCATCTCTCCCTCCTGTTTCCTTTTTGCTGAGACTCAGCTTGGAACTTGCACAAACCCTCCCCAAAAATAACCCTGGCCCCTCTCCCAGCCGTGGCGCCAGGACTCCAGCGCGGGGAAGGGGACGGCTGAGATTTCGCTGCTTTTTGTGGCACATTTTGGTCACCTCTGGCACCTCACTGGTACCAAATTTACCACGTTCCTCCCCTTTCCAGCTTTTGCCTCCTCTCCTGGGTTCACCTCTGTCCCTCAGAGGCTTCTGGAAGCTCCAAGGGTTTTCTTGGCGTGGCCGCCTGCAGAACGTGGCACCCACAAAGCCGTAAAAGTGGCCAATAAACCCAGGGAGTTTTCCTCCCTTTGCTGCTTCCTGTGGGATGACACGAAGGTGCAGCAGAGAGGATGAGGCTGGGATCCTGTTCTCTTTGTTCCCCAGCCTGTGGGTATTTTTTCTTCTGGCCTGAGAAGAGTTTTGAGAATTTTTTTAAAAAGGAAAAGGGAGAGATAACGGGTGCTCGTGCGCTGTTCCTGGGTCCTCACTCTGGGAAGCAGCCCTTAGGTCAGGGCTGGATAATCAAAATTGGGGGGAAAACCAAGGGCCTCGTGCCCAGCTGGTACAAATTGGCCAAATCCTTAAGATTTTAATGAGTTTCACCCCCACAGTCACCTGAGTAACTCCCTCACATGCTCCTGGGGAGAGGCATTATGAGGAGAAGGGGAAGTTATTCCTCTTGGAAATCTTTCCACCTTCTCTGTGCAGAAGGGAAGCTGAGTCCTGGCTGATCCAGGCAGGCTGGAGGAACTTTGAGACAAGGATTTGGCTTAGCTCTGTGGTGGTGTGGAATATCTTCCTATTTAAGTATGTAAATCACAGGAAAAATGTCCCAAAATGGTGGGAATGAGCCTTGAGAGCAGCCTGTGCTGCGGGGAAACAGCAGCAGGAGAGGTTCAGGAGGGCTGGAAAGGCAGCCCTGGCCGTGCTCTGAGGACAATCCCCTGTCCTGGGGGTCTGCACCAGCCCAGGACCCACCTGCAGTGCCCCAGGGGTGACCAGAGCCCCCTGGGCTGGGACAGCCCTGCCAGGGACATCCTTTGAGGTAAGTGCTCAGCGGGACCCTGACCCAATTTGAGCCACTGGGGACTTGTGTTAAACCAGCTGCAATCCTGCTTTTCTCCCTCCCCTGGGCAAGGCTGCTGATTCCCTGGGCTGTGGTGGGAAGCAGGAACCCTTCCCAGCCCTGGCCTTTCTCTGGATTAATTTAAGATGCTGTGAAGTGTGAGGTTTGAGGGTAGGAGGTGCTGTCTAAAACTTGTTTGGAGGCCTGGCTGGATAAATCCCTGTGGAATTTAATTTAACTGAGCTGACACCAGTATGAATCACAGCAGCATTCCCAGCTCTTGGACACTTCCTACCAATTGCCTGCAGGGTTCTTGCTTTTTCAAGGAGAGACTAAAAGCATCTCAAAACTATTCAAGTCCTAAAATAATAGTGGAGTGGTTTTTTTTTTTTAATTTCACTGAGGAAAAAACAACATCTGCTATAAAAATCCTGGCCAGGGGCAGCAGGAGCAGATCCCACTTCTCAGGGTTTGGCTGGTGGAGGCTGGAAGTGCCTCAGCCCCGTGATCCCAGCGTATCCCAAAGCCATGCCTCATCTGTCTGCAGGATTACATGGACACAGAGAGGCTGGAGAAGTGGGGATAAAAGAAAGGACAGAGGGAATTTGATGGAAAGAGGAAGGAAATGAAAGAAAGGCTTCCAGGAAAGGGAAGGAGACAACACTGTATTTATAAATACTGGCTTGAAGTGAAGGCTCTGGGACACAGTCAGGCTGCTGCACAATGAAATCCATGAGGTAGCTGTCTGTTCCCAGGATTTAACTGAAGAGTGACATCTCTTCAGAGGCAGGAAAGTGGTCAGGACTAAGCACGAAACATGTAAGATGGCAGAATTCAAAAGGATAAACATTATTTGATACCTTATTTATAGGGCACCACAGGGGAAAGGTAAAGGTTTCAGAAAAGAAAGAAGCACTTTAATTTTATCTGGAGATTTTCCAACAATAAAATCTAATCCATCATTCTCCGTGTGTGACTGCTCTTAATGAAAATTTAGAGGCTGTGAGTGAAATTTAGAATTCCCAGGGGATGCTATTAGGAAGATGTCTAGCAGCTATGCAAAACCTGTTAGATCAGAGCCCTGCCAGAGGCTGGCCAGGGCTGCAGTGTGAAAAGGACACCTCGGATTTCGGGGAGCCGAGGCCCCGCCAGCCTCTCCCGGTGGGATTCCTCGGAGGGACGCTCATCCCAGGGCTGGCCCCGGGATCAGGGCCACCAAAATCAGCCACAGCAGCTGTGGTGATCCCCAAAGAGAGGGGTTTGGGCCATTTGTGTTTGTTTTTCACCCAAAGCACCTCGTGGTGCTGAGAGTTGGCGACTCCTCTCGTGCGCTCCCCAGGTTTTTAACTGATCCCAGTGAAGAGCTCTCGAAAGAAGCAGAGAGAAAATCTATTTAATCAGGGAATCCTGGAGTGGTTTGGGTGGAAGGGAATTTTAAAGCTCATCCAGTCCCAATCCCAACACCCTCCACAATCCCAGGCTGCTCCAAGCCCTGTCCAGCCTGGCCTTGGGCACTTCCAGGGATCCAGGGACAGCCACAGCTCCTCTGGGAATCTGTGCCAGGGCCTGCCCACCCTGCCAGGGAGGAATTCTTTCCCAAAATCCCACCTAAACCTACCCAAGGTTGCTCCAAGGTACATCCAACCTGGTTTTGGGCTCCTCACCCCATCTTGGAGCTGCACAGGGCCAGAAAGTGCCTCTCATCCCTGCTCATTTCCAATCCTCTGCACTTTATTTTTAATTAAAGCAGATCACCAGGCTGTTTCCAATAGTTTTTAATGGTCAAAAAGGGGCTTCGATTATAAAGACAATAATGTTCAATTATTGAAGGGCCTGCATGTACATCATGAATCAGTTTAATACCAAAGTCACTGCCAATTACTCAACTGATTCAAAATGAGGCTCCATCAGAAAATGTTAAATCACAGGATAAATCTGTCCTGGGCAAGGCTTTAGTAATCAAAATTCTCTCAAAGCAAAAAAAGCTTTTTCTAAAAGCAGGGGGGAAAAAAAGGTTACAGCTTAAGCCAGACATTAAATAGTAATGCCAGATGTTAAACAGTTGACTGAAATTATTGGCAACTATCAGATGCAAGATACTACTGGGTGCAGAGCTCTGCCACCAGGTTTGTAATCTGGGCAATGGGCTGAAATATTCCTGTCATTTTCTGCCTATGGGTAAGAAGCAATTTAGATTATCGAATAATAACCTCCTAATTCTCAGCAGATGAGCATCAGCCTCCTGCAACATCAAAAACCAACCCAAGTTTAATGTGGAAGCTTCAATGAGAGATGGTTTTAAACTCAGTGATTCTGTTGGATCTGTGGAGTTAAGCACAAGGTGCTGCTGGGACCCCTGTGCCTGCAGACAGCAGAAGGAACCTCGAGAATTCTTAAAATGCAGAACAGAACACCCCAAAAAAGGGTTTACAGATTTTCATGTCAATCTTTTCAATCTTTTTTTACCCCAAAATTTGCTTTATTTTAAATTTAAATATGAATTTCTGTGCTGGAGAACTCCAGTAGCCCAGGATCAGTGGGAGCAGGTACTGCCTGCCCATGTGGGGTCTCAGTTCCTTGGGTAGCTCTGCCTTTCCTCCTCTCCTTCCCTTCTCCATCCCATCCCATCCCCATTGTCCAGCGGGATTTGGGGGCCTGCACTGGCACTGATTTATTGTGCAGCACGTGGGCTTTGGGATCCTTTAGAACTCCAGCCAGGTGTCCTGCACCAACCCCTCCTGTGGCATCAGCCACTGCTGCCATCCATGGGGGAAAAACGGGACCTGGCACCCCCAGAGGGGGCCAGGACTGGGCAGTGCCCCGTGCCCAGGAGGATCAGCCAGGGATCTCCTCCCAGCAGGACACTGAGCACCTCCTGCCCTGCAGGATGAGATCTGCTCTCTCTCCATGCTCAGCTTGGGGGATGTCAGAAATCATTTCTGTAGGGACAGGACAAGGGGGAAACTGAAAGAGAAGTGGTTTAGGGGGGAAATTGAGAAGGAATTCCTCCCTGGGAGGGTGGGAGGCCCTGGCACAGATTCCCAGAGAAGCTGTGGCTGTCCCTGGATCCCTGGAAGTGCCCAAGGCCAGGCGGGATGAGGCTTGGAAAACCCTGGCACAGTGGAAGCTGTTGGGGGTACAATGGGATGGTTTTTAAGGCCTTTTCCAATCCAAACCCTTCAGTGATTCCAAATTTCTATGAATAGAGCTCTCCACAGGCACAAGCACAGCCCCAGCCTGTCCCACTCACTGCCCCCTATAATAAACTGTCCCCCACGCCTGAGCTGAGGCTGAAGTAACAAAACTCAGCTGCTCAGACGAGCCAAACCCCACATTTGCTTTAATTTTTAATCTTTTTCTCCCTCTTTTTCTCCCTCCTTCCTTGCTGCAGAGCTGAGAGCCTGGACAACACGGCTGGGATCGTTCCTGCCTCGGCACTGGCAGGAACATCCCAGCTCCAAGGCTGGAGGATGGGCGAGGAAAGGGTCAGGACACATCCCCCGACTGCGAGCTGAAGAAAAATGTTGGCAGAGCAAAGCTTGCCACAGGAAGAAAAGGTTGTCCTGGCTGTTCATATTCCTCCACATGGGGTGAGTAAAACTGTCGGTCAGACTGAAGCGTCTGATGCACAGAGGGAAATAAAAACTCATTAAAGGGCCAAAAGGAAACCCTATTAAAATATCAAATATAAACCGGAGGAGACTTGATCACCCAAGTGCTGGAGGAGTGTCAGGGCTTGAATGAATCCGACTTTTTTTCCCCTGAAAGCAGAGGAAATGCGTTTTGTGGAAAGCCAGGTGGGATGAGGGGCAGGTAGGGTGTCAAAGAGCACTGATAATATTTCAGGGCCTCGCTCGGAGCCGGGAATACGAAGGGGATTTATCCGGTTTTCGGCAGGGAGGAGAGTGCTGGCAGATTTTTGAAGGAATTCCAACGAGGTTCAGACTCATCTGGTTCTTAAATCGAGCTCTTGGCCGCCGCTGTGCCGAGGCAGGAGCATCTCCAGTCCTCACTGCCGGGACTCTGCCTGGCTCGGGAACCAGCGCCGGTGGCTCCGCGTGATTCTCCTGCCCTGGCCTGGCTCCTGTCCTGCTGAAAAAGCCAAAAAAAAGAGCATTTCATGTGTTGTGAGCTACCCAGAGAACCATCCTCCTCACAGCGTCTCACTTCTGCTTTATGTGGTCTTGGGAGAGGAAAGAAATTACAGGGGGAAAGAGCAGAACGAAATGTTTTCTTTCAAGCACTAAAATCTGTGTTAGCCCTGTCCGTGCTGGAAGGGATGGAGCCTGGTGTCCATTCGTGCCTCAGGGCTGGCTGAACTGGGGCTCTTTCAGGCTTTTATCCCTTCCTACACACCAGGAAAACCACGTGGGGGGAAAAAACCCAGGATTTATACCTCACCCAGAGCAGCTCTTGCCTGGTCAGCACCCAGAGTCCTCTTTTTGGGGGTTTTCTCCTGTGTGGACGCTCTGGTATCTCATAGGTGTGAAGGCTTTTCCATGGTTTGGGAATGTTTGTCCCATTTCTTCCTCGATTTGAAGTTTTTTGGCTGTGATTAAACTTAGAGAAGGCATAAATGAAGGGTTTCTCTCTCACAAACATCTATTAAAGGTGTTACCTTTGGGATTTGGAACTGTGGTCCAGTTGGTTGAATGTGGCACCAGAATTCAGGAATGACATTGGGATCAGGTTCTGAGGGGAACACCACTGGGCCATCACTGCAGGAATTTCATTCCCTCTCAAAATCAGGGTTCAGGTAACAGTTTGTTTGTAATTTAGGTGGAACAGACCCCTACTGCAGACCCTGAGCTTCACCCGTGTTCCTCGCTCTGCTCCCACTTCTCTCCTGCACAGTGAGGCACATTCTTATCCCAAACTCTCCTCCTGAATCCAGGATTTTTTTGGACACCTGGGCTGGTTTCCTCCCATCTCAGCAACACCAGGGTACAAACAAGGCCCATCATTCCCTCACAGACACATTAGAATCGCCTAAATCCTGTTTCCTCCAGAAACCTGAGCTGGTCCCATGCAGCAAAGCGCTGAGGGGCTCCCCAAAGATGAAAAGGGGGGATGTGCCCTCACAACCCCATGGAGAAAGCTTGAAAACGCCACAACTCTTTCCCAAAAGCTCAGTTCTAAGAATCTCTTTTCCATTTCCAGCTCTGAACATCATTTTTTAGGGCCAAACACGCCCAAGAGGCGTGACAGGAGTCACCTGGGGTGGGCTCAGCTGCTGGATTAGCACCTGCCCAGGTGGGATTGGAGGTTTCAATCCTCAGAGCCTTTTCCAGTCCACTGATCTATCCCAAACCTTTCACCAGGTACAAACTGTGCAGCAGAATGAAGTAGCAGTGAATGAAAATGGGACGTGGAAAGGTTTTTGAACAGATGTTTTAATGGTCTGTTTGCTGTTGTGGTCAGAGAGAAATTCCCTTTGACTTCAGGAGCTGGAGGGTAGAATCCCACTCCTCTGGCCCTCAGCTGCTCATCCCCAGGGAGCTGAAGTCTCCAGGTGATGTCCCAACAGCTGCAGAGTCTCCTGGAAGCAGGGACGTGGGAATCACCTGTCCAATATATAAATCTGTTTGCATTTCCAGCTGTGTTTTCAGATGTTTCTGGCACAGATTCCAGAGAAGCTGTGGCTGCCCCTGGATCCCTGCAAGTGTCCAAGACCAGGTTGGATGCCAGGTGATGTCCCAACAGCTGCAGAGTCTCCTGGAAGCAGGGACGTGGGAATCACCTGTCCAATATATAAATCTGTTTGCATTTCCAGCTGTGTTTTCAGATGTTTCTGGCACAGATTCCAGAGAAGCTGTGGCTGCCCCTGGATCCCTGCAAGTGTCCAAGGCCAGGTTGGATGGGAACAACCAGGGACAGTGGAAGGTGTTGGGATTGGAACTGGATGAGCTTTAAGGTCCCTTCCACCCCAAACCACTCCAGGCTTCTCTGATCCCATGATGTCAGCCCCAGACCTCGAGCTTGGCTGGATCTTGGGCACAAAACCCACCAGGGCAGAGCAGACCGAGCTCAGGCGATGTGAAATTCAATATTTTACACCCACACCACTAAAAATAAGCTGCTGCCGCCAACTCTTCATCTGGAAAGAGGAACCACCGATGTCACTGTGTCTTGGACAAGGCACAGCACTCAAGTCCTGACCATATTTAGCCATAAGATCATCTCCCAGGACTTGACAAAATCATGGAATCACAGGATGGTTTGGGTTGGAAGGGACCTTAAAACTCATCCAGTCCCAACCCCCTGCCATGGGCAGAGAATCAGGAATTTCTGCATGAGAGCAGAGTTTTAGAGAAAAGTCTTCTGGCCAAGGGCCAGTTCTGGTGTTGTTATTTCTCCCTATTCTCCCTGGTGTTGTTATATCTCCATACTTCATTTTCATCTCCCAGGACTTGACAAAATCATGGAATCACAGGATGGTTTGGGTTGGAAGGGACCTTAAAACTCATCCAGTCCCAACCCCCTGCCATGGGCAGAGAATCAGGAATTTCTGCATGAGAGCAGAGTTTTAGAGAAAAGTCTTCTGGCCAAGGGCCAGTTCTGGTGTTGTTATTTCTCCCTGCTATCTCCATACTTCATTTCATCCCCCAAATTGCTGTGTTGAGTTACTGGAGGTTGCTAAAACCGTGTCGTGCTAAGGAGGCAGCAAGAGGGAGGAAATTATGTCTCTAGAAAATGCCCCACACCGCTGAAATCAGGCCACCTCTTTAGGTGTCAGGTTTAGATTTTGTCATTGTAAGCAGAGAAACTTGAAACATTTTGCCCAAATGTGTTGAAAGCCACGAAGACATTAAAGATTATTCATGGAATAAATATTCATTTGCAGGAAGAGGGATTTTTTTTTTTAACACATGAATATTTCAGGCAGAGTGTGCAGTTGCTTGAAGGAAAAGGTGATCATATTCTGAGTGCTGTTTAAGTAGTTCCTAACATTAAGGACATCAGGAATTAAAGGTATCAGGGCACTTCATTTTTAAGATGTAGCCATGGAATAGAATTCCAGAATGGTTTGGGTTGGAATGGACATTACAGGCCATCCAGTTTCAACCCCTTGCCCTGGGCAGGTTCTGCTTAAGTTAAAATCCTTCCTAGATTTTCTTTAACTGATCCTTATTAGTGAAAAACTCCCTCAGAATCGGTCCACAAACTTTCCCTCCCAGGTGCTGTAACACCATCACTCTGCTGAACATTTTTAACCACAAACACATTGCACTTGTAGCCCTGAACACCAAAAAATATCTTTATTTTATTCACAGGTCCCGTCGGCTTTTTCCCTACAAAAAAACTCTACTCCCTGTGCCAGCAGCACATTAAGACATCGCAGCTTCAGCTCTCCCTGGTTCAGAATTCCCATTTTTTTGAGGTCGAGTCCTGGCTGAGCCTGTGTGGAGCTCTGGTACCATCTAGTGTTGCTGGGGGAAGGCTCAGCTGCTGGATGCGGCTTTTCCTCGCTGATGTCGCGACAGAAGGTGGCGATTGCGGTGAGGAAAGGCAGCGACACCTCTCCTCCTCCTCCTCCTCCTCCAGCAGCTGTGGCTCGAGGTGAGCAGGTCCAGCAAGGCTGCCAGGGGAACAGCTCAGAATCACAGAATCAGGGGATATCCCGAGCTGGAAGGGACCCCACAGGGATCATCCAGTCCTGCACAGAACCATCCCCAAAAGTCGCATTTCCCTGGCGAGGATCCTGCAATGGGTCTCCTCTCTCCTGTGCTGGGTGCTTCTGAGTAAGGGACTGAATTATTGTGATTATCTGAATTATTGCGATTATCATGGAAATCTGGAATGGGTTGGGTCGGGAGGCACCTTCAAGACTGTCTCGTGAATTATTGTGGTTATCATGGAATGATCACACTTATGAATTATTGTGATTATCATGGAATTCTGGAATGGTTTGGGCTCGGAGG
This sequence comes from Pyrgilauda ruficollis, assembly GCF_017590135.1. NCBI lineage: Eukaryota > Metazoa > Chordata > Aves > Passeriformes > Passeridae > Pyrgilauda > Pyrgilauda ruficollis. The sequence goes on along the minus strand of NW_024514764.1, from coordinate 172,065 downwards.
CACCTTCAAGAACATCTCATGAATTATTGTGATTATCATGGAATGAGAACCACAATCATGAATTATTGTGATTGTCATGGAATGATCACAATTATGAATTACGGTGATTGTCATGGAATTCTGGAATGGTTTGGGCTTGGAGGCACCTTCAAGACGGTCTCATCCCAATCCCCTGAACAGACCAAATTCCCTCAGCTACTCCTCCGACGGCTCCACCTCAAGGTGCCACCTTTGGATGCTCTCCCATAGCTTAGTGTCTCGTCTTTTGGTGACCAAAACTGCTCAAAATACTCGAGGTGGGGCCAACCCCTGTGCAGAGTGCGGTGTTGTGGTCTTCACTAATGAAAAATGTAACTAATTATCTGTAAGAACCAATCAGGTCCTGGCAGAATGGGTGTGGGGGTTCTCAGTAATTACATGAGCAATTGGTCTAAATGTGGCAACTTAATGAAAACAAATGAATTAGTCGCTGGTGGAAAGGGTGTGGGGGTCTAAGTAATTGCAGGAGAAATGGGTGTTAATGTTTTTAATAACGACACAATTTGAAAGAACCACTAATGTTCCGGAGGAATGCTTGCGAGGATTTAAGAACCTCAAACCGTTTGAAGGTCAGGGCAAAACGTGCAGGCTTGATAGATTTGTGAGTATGAACTTCAACCAGTCAGTTTAAATCGAGTATTAATGGTCGTACAACGGTGATGGGGGGATACATATGAAATGGGGAATATGTAGTATTTGGGACTGTACCTCCTTACTGCCTCGGCCAAGGGGGAAAAGAGCAGGGAAACGCGGTCGGGAAATGCGGATAAAAGGAAGCCGTGCCTTCCAAAAACTCCCAGAGTGTCCCCACAGAGGTGTGGCGCAGTGGCCTCTCTCCGTTATCCGAATAAAGTTGATTTTTGCAGGATGCTGTGTCTCTCGCTGGACACTGGCTCATCCCAGCAGCATTTCCCGCACAGCTTGTTCGGTGTGCAGAGGACACCATGACACGGAGACAACAGCGGGCAGCCCCGCAGGGCGCTGCGCTGACGCCGATTTCGCGGAGAATAAAGCGTTTTACTTAACGTTTTTCCCTGAAAGAGTTTTTATTTCACGTGTGGCAGCCCCCAGCCCGTGCCCTCAGCAAACATGGCTGCGCCCCGCAGCCCTCAGGGGCGCGGTGAGGGCGGAAGCGGCCGCGGGGCCCGGCCCGGAAGCGCTCGGGCCTTGAAAGAGTGGCGGGCGGCGGGAGCGGGAAAGCAAACGCCGGGAATCCCGGGAAAACGCCGGGAATCCCGGGCAGAACGGCACGGCTGGAAGGGCTGAGCGGGCACCCGAGCTGCTTAGGGGGAGGTTGGTCGGGGGGGTGCGGTGTGGTTGTTGGGAGGGGGCGGTTGGGGCTGGGGGGGCGAGGGGCGTGTGAGGCGTTGGGGGTGTCGGAGGGAGGGGAGAGGACTGGAAATTAAAGGAAATTGCTTTAAAGACCATCCAGATTCACCCCCCTGCCGTGGGCAAGTTCTGCTTCAGTTAAAACCCTTCCTAGATTTTCCTTAAGTGATTCTTGTTAGTGAGGAATTCCCTCGGAATCAGTGCTGAGATTTTTCCCTCCCTGGTGCCGTAACACCGTCACTTGTGGGGAGGGATGAGGTGGGGGATGTTGGAGTTTGGGAATGGGGTGAGATGGGGGATGTTGGGATTTGGGAATGGGGTGAAATGGGGGATATCAGAGTTTGGGTATGGGGTGAAATGGGGGATATTGGAGTTTGGGAATGGGGTTGAGGTGGGGGATGTAGGGGTTTGGGAATGGGGTGAGGTGGGAGATATCAGAGTTTGAGAATAGAGTGAAATGGGGAATCTTGGAGTTTGGGAATGGGGATGTTGGAGTTTGGGAATGGGGTGAAATGGGGGATGTTGGAGTTTGGGAATGGGGTGAAATGGGGGATATCGGAGTTTGGGAATGGGGATGTTGGGGTTTGGGAATGGAATGAAATGGGGGATATCAGAGTTTGGGAATGGGGATGTTGGGGTTTGGGAATAGGGTAAAATGGGGGATGTTGGAGTTTGGGAATGGGGATGAGGTGGCAGATGTTTGAGTTTGGGAAGGAATTGAGGTGGGGAATACTGGAGTTTGGGGAAGGAGAGAGGCAGTAGCATTGTTCCAGTTTTTCCTGGTGTGGCTGGGTTAAGGGACAGCTGAATTGTTGTTAATAGGAGTTGTTGTCGTGGAATTCTGGAACAATTTGGGATGGGAGGATCTTTAACAGCAAAATTCAGGGAGGATAAAAAACCCCTCCAGCACTACGTAGTGATAGAGAGTCAGGCTTTACTTTATTCTGGTCAGGATGTGCCATGGAAAACATTCCATATACAGATGGCTTTTGCTAGACATCTTGCAGATTTATACACACAAAACCCAAAGCAATTCCCATCCATTGGCCCGAAATTTAATGTTCATCATTTCCACCAGTCCAGTCCCACCACTTGCCGTGGGCAGGAACACCTTCCACTCAATCAGGATGCTCCAAGGAACATCCAGCCTGGCTTTGGGCACTCCCAGGGATCCAGGAGCAGCCACAGCTTCCCTGGGAACCTTTGCCAGGGCCTCCCCACCCTCCCAGGATTTGTCCCAAAATCCCCTCTAACCCTTCCCTGTCAGTGGGAACTCATTCCCCTTCTCCTCATTCTACAGCCAGTCCCACCAGAAGAACAGCTCATCTCCTATTTTAAAGTTTTTTCTTCTTTTTCTCTCTCCTTATTTTCAGGGGTCTCTGAGCTCTGCATGGAAACTCCAGTGGGTTTTGAGGTGCTGAGTGCACTGAGGATGAAACGTCTCTGTCTCTAGTGTAATTTACCCAGAAGAGAAGAAGAATTTGGGCCTCAGAGGAGTCTTTTTCTTCCCTTGTTGAAGGAAACACCTTAAAAGTACAAATGGACAGGCAGTGTTACCCTGGTGGCTGCCAGGTGGTTCCAGTTTGGAAGTTGGTGGCCATGTGGCCATCAGAAAAGGTGGAGGAGGAGGAGAACGTAATCCTGATCAGTGATGATGATGATGATGAAGGGGAGAGCACCCAAGGGAGTTCTGTCCTGTTTGTAGAGCCACAGGGTAAGAGCTGTTCCCTTGCTGCTGCTGGAGTTCCCTGAAAGATTTGGGGAATAAATGAATTAATTCTGTGTTATGCTTGAACTCTGTCCTTGTGCTGCACAAGTGAATAAAACCAGGAGGAAATCCCCAATTTGTTGGGATATCTTTGATGGCACTGCTTCAAAGGTTGCTGCTGTGTGGTTTTCAAATACTTCAAATTGAGCTCAGACTGGGCTTTTTCAGTGTCAGCTGGCTCCTTTTTGATTTGGTTTGGTAGTTCATGGAAGTTTTGTGTGCCATTCTGTCAGATCCCCAAAAAAAAAAATGTGCTGCAAAGCGTTCAAAAAGTAAACCTCACTAATTTCTAACGCTGCTTTACACCTCGTGCTCTCTTTCCTGCAGAGAAGTCTTCCCTGCAAGAGAAGAAATCAGAAGAGCTGGTGGATGAGGAGGGGGATTTAGTGGTCACCTACTGCAAACAAGCCAACGTGATGCCTCACGCCCGACACGACTGCACCACGCACCCCTTTGAGTATGTCCAGGGCTGGGCAATCCCCTTTGGGCTCCCCTTCTCCACATTTACCTTTGTAACAGCTGCAGGCAGCAGTAGAGCTGGGTAAGGATGTGATTTTTCCTAATTAACCTTCTGGTTTTCAACCTTGCAGGAGGAGAGAGAGTGATACTTGCTTCCCCCTTGGGGAAAATGCAGATATTTGTGACCAGTGCTACTGCTACATCTGTGACAAACTGGCTGCTGAGGTAAGGGCAGGGCACAGCCTGCAGGAGACAAAACTGCATCAAATGGGAGCTTTAGCCAAGCCCTGCCTTAGGCTCAGATTTTTGGCAGCAGCTCTGCTCAGGTGACTGTGCCTAAATCACTCAGGCTCACGAGTTCTTAAGGTCAGGTCTAATATCAGATGAGTTATTTATTGAATGGACAGGAGGGAGTAGAGAAAGGGCTTTTAACAGTTATTTATTGCACAGGATAGAGCAAAGCAGGTTACATAAAGCAGTGCACAATAACAAGGTACCTGTATCAAAGCTGGCAAAGAAATAGGATAGATTAGGAGTCAGTGATTCTACCCTCCCAGGAAAGAGTTAAGGGCTTTAAAAGAATAATACAGGAAATTTGATTAACAGCTCCTCATAACTACTGAAAGTGTGGTTCTGTTGGGGTTTATTTGTTGGAGTAAACATACATTTATTTATATGTCCTGTTTGCTTTGGGCACACAGTGCATTTCATAAAACCAGATTACTAAATCAGACATTTTTTAATGAATTGAGAAATGCCAGCTTTCTAGACTGTCCCCACTGGAGTTAGGAGTGGAGGGAATTGTGTGGGATGCTTTATTTGCTTGGACCTTTTGTGAATTTCAGAAGACTTGGAGCTGTGGGCAAAGTTGGGGTGAACATGCAAAGACAGGGCTCTGTTTCCAGTTTCCACTGGGGAGGGTGCCAGCAATGCAGGTAATCAATAAGGGACTTCTTTGAAATTATTGCCATGATATCAAATTGCTGCCTGTCAAAATATTTACTCAGGTGCAAGGAGGATAAAAGGAATTGGAGCCCCTCACTCAGTGCTGAGGGGAAAACACAAAAATCCAGCAACCTCTCCCTGTTTTGTATTTTCTGACACAGTGCCAGCTCTGGACAGTCCCTTCTCTGTGCCACTGCAATGCCCACAACAAGAGCAACTTCTGGAAGGCACAGAGGAACTTTGCCCTGGCTGGAGTCCTGGCCACCTTCAACCTGGAGCTGCTGGAGCTGGACACAGAGCTGCGGCACGGGGGTGGGTGCTCTGTCCCAGCGACCTGGGGCTGCTCAGGTCCTGTCCTGTGTCCTCTGTCCCCTCAGGGACCTGCTCAGGCCCTGTCCTGAGTGCTCTGTCCCCAGGGACCTGCTCAGGCTCTGCCCTGAGTGCTCTGTCTCCAAAGTCCTGCGGCTGCTCAGGTCCTGTCCTCTGTCCCCTCAGGGACCTGCTCAGGCCCTGTCCTGAGTGCTCTGTCCCCAGGGACCTGCTCAGGCCCTGTCCTGAGTGCTCTGTCCCCAGGGATCTGCTCAGGCTCTGCCCTGGCTGCTCTGTCCCCAAAATCTTGGGCTGCTCAGGCCCTGTCCAGGCGGCTCTGTCCCCAGAATCTGGGGCTGCTCAGGCCCTGCCCTGGGGAGCAGCTTGGCTGCTCCACTCCAATCCTTGGGGAGTTTTTAAGGAATAAATTGCTGTGCCTGCTTTCTTTTTCCATGCTTGGACCAGGGTTTGCAGGTGCAGATTCCTGTTTTCCTCCGTCTGGGAGGGTCATAGAATGGTTTGGGGTGGAATGGAGCTGGAAGATGATCTCATTCCAGCCCTTTTCCTTGGGCAGGGACACCTCCCACTATCCCAGGGTGCTCCAAACCCCATCCAGCCTGGCCTTGGACACTTCAGGGCAGCCACAGCTTCTCTGGGCACCCCGTGCCAGGGCCTCCCCACCCTTCTAGGGAATAACTCCTTCCCAGTATCCCACCTAAATTTCCCTTCTGTAAGCAACAAAGCATTCCTGACCAATAAAACTGGATGCAAACAATTTCCTAAATAATTTCACATGGGGAGCTTTCGTTTTTGATTTTGAAAAAAAACATGCAAAACTCATTGTGCAATTTTTTTTTGTCTTGTCTCTTAGGAGATCTCCTAGAAAAATTCATCAGGGATCTTTCTGTAGCCTATAACAAATACCTGACAGGAGAAAGGATCTGTTCCCCACGACATGAATGCTGCTGCCAGCCAAAATTGCCCCCGGGGCAGTGCAATCTCTGCAGCTCACGGAACATGGAGGTCGTGTACAAGTAAGTGACAACAGATTTGGGTTTGTCAGGGCAGCTTTGATTTATTTGATGAGTTGTAATCAAAACTGTGGTACCTGAGACAGCAAAAATAGAGGGGAGAGAACTTACAGGGTCAGCAAGATAAATTGCATTTGGCTGTAGTTTAAAACCCCTCTTAAATGTGTCTTTAACTGTGCTGTGCAGGACACCTGAGGATCTCTGATTATTATAACCTGGGGAAGTGGGAACCTAAGGCCTGGGATTTGGGCTGGCTGTAGGTGGAATATTGGGAAGGAATCCTTCCCTGGGAGGGTGGGAAGGCCCTGGCACAGATTCCCAGAGGAGCTGTGGCTGCCCCTGGATCCCTGGCAGTGCCCAGGGCCAGGCTGGACAGGGCTTGGAGCATCCTGAGACAGTGGAAGGTGTTGGGATTGGAATTTAAGGTTCCTTTTCCTTCCAACCCAAACCATTCTGGGATATTTTTACTAATTTCTTTCTTCGAATGAGTTTCACCTTTTCACTGTATAACAAACCTTCAAAAGACCCCAAGTGTTGGTTGTGCCAGCACCTCCTCAGTGTGCTGGAGATCCTCTGAAGGCAAGGCCGGGCTCTTGATTGCTCTCAAACTGTGGGATGGCCACTGTTACCACTTGTTTAGGAAGTCAGTTGTTGCAGACCCTTGATCTTACAGCCCACTTGACTTTCTCAGGTATTGCGATGTTTTCGAGCTGGTAACAAGATTTTTAAATCGGGCAGAACAAGAAAGCCCCAAAGCTGCTGCTGTCATGCTGCTGGGAGCAGCCAAACAGATTGCTCTGCACAAAGACCCTGCTCTGTAAGTACCTGGCCACACAGAGTGGGAGGGGAATTAGTGAGAGAATCCTGGGGGTTTGTTTGTTAGGGGTGAGGAAAGTGTAACAATCCCAGCCCGGGCTGCAGCACAGCAAGAGAAAGATGAACACACTGAAGGACCAGTGGGATTTGGGGCAGGAGGGATTTGGGGGAAAAGAAGAGGTTGGATGTGAGAGGGAAAAGTTAAGCAGGAATGAGAGTTTGAGATGACTTAAAAATCCCTGCCAAGGGAAAGCCAGATTTAATATTAAACAACAAAGTTGGTTGGCAAGATTTGCTCCAGTGCTTACAGGAGAGTTTAGGCACAAGAAAGGAAAACAAGCAACAACAGAAGCCAACATAATCCAGGCATTCAGAAAAGGAAACGAACCGAGAACCACCGAGGGCAGTGTGGGACAAAAGGAACAGCAAAATGAAAAGGATCTCGGCCTTAAAAGCTTAACAGCACTCCCACTTAATAGTGCTTTAAATTATACCTTAAGCTTAACAATTCAACAAAGAAACAGCACTTACACCTAGCTTAAGCTTAGTTTAAAACTTAACCTTAAGGATTTAAGGGGAATAACACTTTAACAGCATTTAACCGAGCTTAGAACTTCGAAGTTACACTCAGCAACTCAGCAAAACACTTCTCAACAGCACAAGGAGCTTTGTGGAACCAGAACATTTTGGGGTTTGAATTCAGGGGTTATGGTAAAAGAGAAGGAAATGATTTCTGGATTGGTTTGAAGCAGCAGCTCCCTTGCAGTTCCTGCTGAGGAATGATCCAGGTTTGCAAGGAGCAGGCTGCATTTGTTACCTGGGAATTTTTCACTGTCTTTTGCACTTCAGCACACGTTTCAGTCTTTGCAGGAATGTTTTTCAGCATGCCAGCTTCCAAGATTTTTCCTTAAAAAGTGTTTTCCTCAACAGTTGAGCGCAAAGAAGGGGAAAAGGCAGGAAGGGGAGCCAGGCATTAATTAGTGTTGGTTTTTTCCAGGCTCAGGAGCTGTCAGAACCTTGGCCACACTGCTTCCCTAAGGATTGCTGTCCCATTTCTGTTCCAAAGGTAAGATTGGTTTCCTTGCTGGCTGCAGACTTTCTGCTGGCCTTTAAAATGTGTTTCAGGTGACAAATCCCCTGTTCAGTGGGAGTCCAGGGCAGGTTGTGGTTGTTCCACCAAGGTGTAAATAGTGGCTGGGAGAGGTCACAGCACAGCCTGGCAGGATTCCCCTGGGATGGAGCATGAGAAGCTGCCCCAGAGGCTGGAGAATGAGGACACCCAGCTCCCTTGGCTTAATTCACTTCCCATTTTAGCTCTATCCTTCACCTTTCCCCCCAAATTCACCTGCCACAGAAGGTTGATGAGTGAAGAATTCAATTCTTTCCAACCCAGTTCTATATTCTCACCTTCTCTGGAACTAATGACAGGTACAACCCAAATCCTTCAGCAGCTCTCATTTTAAATTGCTCTTCTTGATTTTTTAAATTTCTGACTTGGAACAAAAAAGGGAAAAGTTTGTCTTTAGCTCCCTGCCAAAATTTTGAAGAGTAAACTCTTCTTTTTTATCTCCACTTATCAATTAATACAGAAATGGTTCCAGTAGCAGGGAAGGTCCAGGAGCTTAGGCCCAGCACAGTTTGAAGTGTTTGCTGTACACATTCCTTGGAGATCTTTGTTTTAAAGCTTAAACCCCACAGAACCTTGGTTTTAAAAATAACAGCACAATAATAATTCCATTCTTCACTACAAAACTTAAAGCAGAAATTCACATACAGATCCAAACAAAAAAAAAAAAAAACCACAAACTTGTGCAGTTTCCCATATGTTTAAAAAACACAACTCGTTAGTAACTCACCTCATTTTAAAATACCCTTTTTGAATTATTTTTCTTTTCAAATCACAGGATCGTAACCCGACTTCAGAGGATGCTGGTGCTGTGTGACTTCCCAAAACTTCTGTATGACAAGTTTGTTGAGTTTTTCCAGTCCATCTCCCTTCCCTGCCACTGCTATGCCTTCTCAAACAGGTGACTTCTTGGGCCTCTGAGTATTCACTTTGGATCCATTGCCTGTGGAATGTTCTTTCCCTGATAATAAAAGTGGGACCATTTTAGAAGAATATTTCAGTATTTGCTGCTTTCCCTGTTTGATGCCATGACTGAGCTGTTCTCCCTAAATTTATTTCCTTTCCCTCAGAACTGAGCTCTAAACCCCAAAATGTTTCATTAATCAAACTTCTCAACCATTAAAGGAGCTAATTAATGATGTACACCAAAACACAGTTAAAAATTATTTTATTTTTGTCCTTCCAGCTTGAATGTTTTGCCCTGGGACCACGTGTTACTGACCACAGTTTTAAAAGGCCAGAACATCACTGGGCAGAGGAGACAGAAAGGAAGGAAAACGTACCTGTGGGAAGCACTCCCTGTCGTGGAGGCTCGAGTGGAGAAACTGCTGGAGAAAAAGAAGTGAGATTGGTTTGGCTTTTTCACTTTGTGAACTCAATTCTTATATTTTGACTGCTTCAAACTCCTGTATTTGGTATAACGGGGAAACACAAAACAAACTTCCTTTGGTAAGTTTTTTTTTGGTTTTTTTTTTTCTTCTCAACAAGGCCAGAAGTTTTTTAAAGTTTCTCAAAGCCCTTTGAATGCCTCAGGACCAAAAAAAGATTGCTGGAGTGGCTCATTTCTGTGTCTCCATAAACTCTGCAGGTTTTACATGTTGATTTTCCAAGAAATTCCTCTTTGTCAAAGCCTGGCAAGTGGAAGGCAGCCAGAAGAGTCTGTTCTGGGTCTTCAGAGGGCTGTCCTCCAGAAAATCCAATATTCCAAAGAATCCAGTCCACTTAAAGAATTCAGCTGCAAGGCAACCTCTGCTTTTATTTTGCCAGAGCTGAGATAATCTGGGAATAACCTCTAGGAATTTATTTCCAGCTGTATTTTTGTCCTGCTGTGCAATGTCTCCTGCGTGGGAAGCTCTCCTGGTTTGCTTCTTTCACTGTAGGAAATGTTTGCCCTGTGCACAGTTCTGCACTTCCTTCCCCTTCCTTCTCACCTTGTTCTTTTCTCCCCAGGTACAGGGAAGTTGTTCGGTACCTGAGAGCTGTGAAATGCAATGAAAACCAAAGGTAAATGGCTTTCCCCCTTTTCCTTTTCCCTCTCTTTCCTCCATTTCCTTTTCCCCTTCATTTTCCCTCCCTTCCTTTTCCCCCTCTCTTTCCCCCCTTTCCTTTTCCCCTTCTTTTTCCTCCCTTTCCTTTTCCCCATCTTTTTCCTCCCTTGTTCATTTTCCCCTCTCTTCCCTCCCTTCTGTAATGGTCAAGCACAAGTAGATCTCTCCCAAATCCTACAAAAACCTCATCCAAATGAAAGCCAAACCTTCATTTCCTCTTGCCAGGCTCCGAGACCTTCGGGATCTGATCCCTTTCTACCTGTGCAAAACTGGGAATTTCCTGGATGCTGCCCACTCCCTGCTGTTCCCTGTGAACAGCCTGGCCTGCTGCTCTGCCTGCAGGATCACTCCCTGCCAGTTCAAGGTCTACCTCAAGATCTTCAGGACAGGCTGTGTTCCCTCTGGGAATGACATGCTGGACACAGGGCCGTGGGTTACAGCTGGCAAGTGTCACTTCTTCCTTCCTTCACTGGGAATTTCATTCCAGGTCTTCACTGGCAGTCAGAGGAGTGACATCCTGAGCCCAGCTGGGAATTGGGTGAGGGTGGGGAGGCCCCTGCATCCCTGGAAGTGTCCCAGGCAGGTTGGACAGGGCTTGGAGCACCCTGGGATAGAGGGAGGTGTTGGGTTGGAACTGGATGGGCTTTGAGGTTCTTTCCAACCCAAACCATGAAAACAGCAGGCAGGAAGGATGATGGAGCATGGATTTATTCACTTCACTTACAACACTCATTTTGTCAGCTCATTGTCTGCTGAAAGCAAAGCAAGAGGAGCTATTCAAAGAAAATCCAAAGCCCTTCATTCCCTCCCAGCATCTCCACTGTCAGTGGGGGACTTGGCTTTATGTCTCAGCCATGACCTTGAGGAGAAAACCTCCTGATGGGAAATGTTTCATCATCAGAATCACGAGCTCAGCCTCTGATAATTGCCATCATCTGTCCTGGGCTTTGTCACTTCTCAGGGTGTCTTCTGCCACAAAAGATTTATTTGGGAGTTGTTCCCTACTGGCAGAATTCTTGAAAGTGTGAGATCCCTCAGTGGGGTGTGATGTCCACAGCAGACACTTCCTCTGGGATCATACTGACCACAGTTTTAAAAGGCCAGAACATCACTGGGCAGAGGAGACAGAAAGGAAGGAAAACGTACCTGTGGGAAGCACTCCCTGTCGTGGAGGCTCGAGTGGAGAAACTGCTGGAGAAAAAGAAGTGAGATTGGTTTGGCTTTTTCACTTTGTGAACTCAATTCTTATATTTTGACTGCTTCAAACTCCTGTATTTGGTATAACGGGGAAACACAAAACAAACTTCCTTTGGTAAGTTTTTTTTTGGTTTTTTTTTTTCTTCTCAACAAGGCCAGAAGTTTTTTAAAGTTTCTCAAAGCCCTTTGAATGCCTCAGGACCAAAAAAAGATTGCTGGAGTGGCTCATTTCTGTGTCTCCATAAACTCTGCAGGTTTTACATGTTGATTTTCCAAGAAATTCCTCTTTGTCAAAGCCTGGCAAGTGGAAGGCAGCCAGAAGAGTCTGTTCTGGGTCTTCAGAGGGCTGTCCTCCAGAAAATCCAATATTCCAAAGAATCCAGTCCACTTAAAGAATTCAGCTGCAAGGCAACCTCTGCTTTTATTTTGCCAGAGCTGAGATAATCTGGGAATAACCTCTAGGAATTTATTTCCAGCTGTATTTTTGTCCTGCTGTGCAATGTCTCCTGCGTGGGAAGCTCTCCTGGTTTGCTTCTTTCACTGTAGGAAATGTTTGCCCTGTGCACAGTTCTGCACTTCCTTCCCCTTCCTTCTCACCTTGTTCTTTTCTCCCCAGGTACAGGGAAGTTGTTCGGTACCTGAGAGCTGTGAAATGCAATGAAAACCAAAGGTAAATGGCTTTCCCCCTTTTCCTTTTCCCTCTCTTTCCTCCATTTCCTTTTCCCCTTCATTTTCCCTCCCTTCCTTTTCCCCCTCTCTTTCCCCCCTTTCCTTTTCCCCTTCTTTTTCCTCCCTTTCCTTTTCCCCTTCTTTTTCCTCCCTTTCCTTTTCCCCTTCTTTTTCCTCCCTTGTTCATTTTCCCCTCTCTTCCCTCCCTTCTGTAATGGTCAAGCACAAGTAGATCTCTCCCAAATCCTACCAAAACCTCATCCAAATGAAAGCCAAACCTTCATTTCCTCTTGCCAGGCTCCGAGACCTTCGGGATCTGATCCCTTTCTACCTGTGCAAAACTGGGAATTTCCTGGATGCTGCCCACTCCCTGCTGTTCCCTGTGAACAGCCTGGCCTGCTGCTCTGCCTGCAGGATCACTCCCTGCCAGTTCAAGGTCTACCTCAAGATCTTCAGGACAGGCTGTGTTCCCTCTGGGAATGACATGCTGGACACAGGGCCGTGGGTTACAGCTGGCAAGTGTCACTTCTTCCTTCCTTCACTGGGAATTTCATTCCAGGTCTTCACTGGCAGTCAGAGGAGTGACATCCTGAGCCCAGCTGGGAATTGGGTGAGGGTGGGGAGGCCCCTGCATCCCTGGAAGTGTCCCAGGCAGGTTGGACAGGGCTTGGAGCACCCTGGGATAGAGGGAGGTGTTGGGTTGGAACTGGATGGGCTTTGAGGTTCTTTCCAACCCAAACCATGAAAACAGCAGGCAGGAAGGATGACTGTACTGGAGCTTGGATTTATTCACTTCACTTACAACACTCATTTTGTCAGCTCATTGTCTGCTGAAAGCAAAGCAAGAGGAGCTATTCAAAGAAAATCCAAAGCCCTTCATTCCCTCCCAGCATCTCCACTGTCAGTGGGGGACTTGGCTGTATGTCTCAGCCATGACCTTGAGGAGAAAACCTCCTGATGGGAAATGTTTCATCATCAGAATCACGAGCTCAGCCTCTGATAATTGCCATCATCTGTCCTGGGCTTTGTCACTTCTCAGGGTGTCTTCTGCCACAAGAGATTTATTTGGGAGTTGTTCCCTACTGGCAGAATTCTTGGAAGTGTGAGATCCCTCAGTGTGGTGTGATGTCCACAGCAGACACTTCCTCTGGGATCACCTGGCTCAGCCTGGATTGTGTCCAGACTTTGCAGCTTTCCAGAGCTCTGGTTTGTAGCTGATGTTTTTCTGTTCCACCACAAACCTGTGCAGAACAGCTGGAGACACTTGCTGGCTCTGCAGCAGCAGGTCTGGAACCAAGTGAGCATCCTGGTGGTGTTCCTGCTCTGGAGTCATCTGGGGTGTGTAGGATCTGGGTTTGATTCTTTTCATTTCCATCCCTGCAGGCTCTCCCCTGAGGAACACTGTGCTAATTAAGCAGGCACTCAAATTGCTCTACAGCAGCAAGGCACTCTGCAGGAATGTGAGTGAGGCCAGAATTCCCTCTTCTCTCCTGTTCCCACTCCTTGAGAGGGCAAGATTTATTCTGACCCCTTTTTTCCTCTGAATAATTCACCCCTCTGCCCAGATTTCACTTTGTAACACAAATGTTCTGTTGTTTTTTAGGCCAAATGTTGGAGTTCCTTCATCACGATTTTGGGGAGCAGCAATATTTTGGAAAAGAGGGGGCACCTGCTTCCCTTACCCCTGGTAGAGCCCCCCCTTGGCTTCCAAGAGGTACCAAACAGTGCTGGGAGCTGGGAGAATCTCCTGGCTTGGCTTTGGACAAGATTCCTTTGGATGTGGGAATTGCTCTTTCTCCCAGATGCCAGAGTGAACTTCCAGTGCCTCGTCTGGTGCTCCTGTGCCAGGGTGGCTCTGCAGGGTGTGGGGGTTCAGAATGTTGAAGGCAGCAGGAAATGGGTTCATTCTGCTCCCAGCTCAGGGCCTGGCACTGGTTCTGGTTCTGCTCATGGTGAGATGGATCAGACCAGAAAGGACCTGGACAGGGGGAATGGCTTCCCACTGCCAGAGGGCAGAGCCAGATGGGAGATGGGGAAGGAATTCCTGGCTGGGAGGGTGGGCAGGCCCTGGCACAGGTGCCCAGAGCAGCTGGGGCTGCCCCTGGATCCCTGACAGTGCCCAGGGCCAGCTGGAACAGGGCTTGGAGCACCCTGGGACAGTGGGAGGTGTCCCTGCCATGGCAGGGCTTGGATCTCCACTGTCAGTGGGGGACTTGGCTGTATGTCTCAGCCATGACCTTGAGGAGAAAACCTCCTGATGGGAAATGTTTCATCATCAGAATCACGAGCTCAGCCTCTGATAATTGCCATCATCTGTCCTGGGCTTTGTCACTTCTCAGGGTGTCTTCTGCCACAAGAGATTTATTTGGGAGTTGTTCCCTACTGGCAGAATTCTTGGAAGTGTGAGATCCCTCAGTGTGGTGTGATGTCCACAGCAGACACTTCCTCTGGGATCACCTGGCTCAGCCTGGATTGTGTCCAGACTTTGCAGCTTTCCAGAGCTCTGGTTTGTAGCTGATGTTTTTCTGTTCCACCACAAACCTGTGCAGAACAGCTGGAGACACTTGCTGGCTCTGCAGCAGCAGGTCTGGAACCAAGTGAGCATCCTGGTGGTGTTCCTGCTCTGGAGTCATCTGGGGTGTGTAGGATCTGGGTTTGATTCTTTTCATTTCCATCCCTGCAGGCTCTCCCCTGAGGAACACTGTGCTAATTAAGCAGGCACTCAAATTGCTCTACAGCAGCAAGGCACTCTGCAGGAATGTGAGTGAGGCCAAAATTCCCTCTTCTCTCCTGTTCCCACTCCTTGAGAGGGCAAGATTTACTCTGACCCCTTTTTTCCTCTGAATAATTCACCCCTCTGCCCAGATTTCACTTTGTAACACAAATGTTCTGTTGTTTTTTAGGCCAAATGTTGGAGTTCCTTCATCACGATTTTGGGGAGCAGCAATATTTTGGAAAAGAGGGGGCACCTGCTTCCCTTACCCCTGGTAGAGCCCCCCCTTGGCTTCCAAGAGGTACCAAACAGTGCTGGGAGCTGGGAGAATCTCCTGGCTTGGCTTTGGACAAGATTCCTTTGGATGTGGGAATTGCTCTTTCTCCCAGATGCCAGAGTGAACTTCCAGTGCCTCGTCTGGTGCTCCTGTGCCAGGGTGGCTCTGCAGGGTGTGGGGGTTCAGAATGTTGAAGGCAGCAGGAAATGGGTTCATTCTGCTCCCAGCTCAGGGCCTGGCACTGGTTCTGGTTCTGCTCATGGTGAGATGGATCAGACCAGAAAGGACCTGGACAGGGGGAATGGCTTCCCACTGCCAGAGGGCAGAGCCAGATGGGAGATGGGGAAGGAATTCCTGGCTGGGAGGGTGGGCAGGCCCTGGCACAGGTGCCCAGAGCAGCTGGGGCTGCCCCTGGATCCCTGACAGTGCCCAGGGCCAGCTGGAACAGGGCTTGGAGCACCCTGGGACAGTGGAAGTGTCCCTGCCATGGCAGGGCTTGGACTGTGGTGATTTTTCCATCTCAGCCCTACAGAAATGAAGAGTTTTTGATAGGGTTTGGTTGGTGCTGCAGAGCCTCAATTCCCCTTGAGTGTGGTGTGGAACAGGCACCATCCTCTGCAGAAATGAAGAGTTTTTGATAGGGTTTGGTTGGTGCTGCAGAGCCTCAATTCCCCTTGAGTGTGGTGTGGAACAGGCACCATCCTCTGCAGGTGTCCCTGCCATGGCAGGGCTTGGACTGTGGTGATTTTTCCATCTCAGCCCTACAGAAATGAAGAGTTTTTGATAGGGTTTGGTTGGTGCTGCAGAGCCTCAATTCCCCTTGAGTGTGGTGTGGAACAGGCACCATCCTCTGCAGAAATGCTGAAGAAGTCACTGAAAAGCACATTAAACCCCCATTTCTGGTTTGAGGTTTGTCTGAGGAGGATCTGCCATCCATGTCCCTCTCTGTCCCCTTGCAGAATGTGCTGGCAGCCAGTGGCAACTTCCTGGAGGATCTCAAGTCTGGAGTTAATGTCTCTTTACCATCTGCTATTTTCTCTGGTCAGGTGAGTGATGACAACAAAGGAATTTCTCCCCAGCAGTGAAAAATGTTGGGTTATTAAGAAAAGCTTTCAAGAGAGGCCTGGAAGATTTTTTTGGGGGTGATTAACTTAAGATTAGCACAGTCTGAATTCTGGAGCAGATACGGAGGTAGAGAACTGAGGGTCTCTTCTGCCCTGCACATCTTCAGGCCAGGAGAAATCTTTATCCTTGTCCAAATTGATGGATTTATAAAGGAGGAGTGCTGGGAATAATTGATTGTGTCCTAACTTCTCCCAGGGTTTGGCTCAGACAGGACACTGGGGCTTCTCAAAACTCAGAATTGCCCAGAAGTTTTAAATTTCTTTTAAATTAAGGGTTTCAGGTATGTGGAACTTGTTTGAAGGTAGCAGGAAAAGCATTCATATTCAATGCAGCCATCTAAGGGGCTGCCTTACTCTTTTTTGACTTTTTTTGGAGGAAATTTCAGTTTATTCTCCAAAGGTGTGACTCCTGAGCTGGATTTTTTCCCCTTTGAGTCCCTATTTCTGCTCCTGTGTGAGATTTCACTTTTATGTGAGCACTTTGAGAGCACCAGAAATAAAATCCCTGCTTTTAACTCTTGATAAGGTTCTTGTGGATTTGTTGTGTGCCCTCCAAACTCTCTGGCTGAACTGGCATAACTCAGTGCTGGTCTGAGTGGATAAATAAAGGGAAAGCAGCTGTTAAATCCATTTCTTTCCTTGTTTCTGTATCTTGTGTAGCTGCACCACGAGGCTTCTCTCATCCTGGCAGTGCAAGCAGTGCAGCAGATGCTTTGTTGTGACCTTCCCCACTTGACTTCCTTCTTAGAGATAGTCCTGGCTTTTGGGGTGAGTCCTAGAAACTGATTCCTGTTTTAAGAGATGAAAACAAATCATGTTTAAAATCTCTGTGATGTTGAAAACACCATCCTGAAAGTTTTAGCCGCGTTTAATTTGACTTCGTTTGATCTTTATTCTTTTTTTCTTTTATTTATTTATTCTAATGAACGATTAGCACTGAGGTTAAATCATATTTTGTCTCATGTTAGAAAAACTTCTGGGCTCTGAGGCTGTTGCTGGACCTGCTTTCCTGTGAGGAGCACACCCTGTGTGGCACTGCCAACCTGCTTTTGAGGGACCTGAGTCGGGAGGAAGGCACCGTGCTGAGAGTGTGAGTGCAGCCCTGCCCTGGGGGCCTTGGCAATGCAGCAGAGGATGATGAGGGGTGCACAGCTGGGGTGAAATTCCCTCAGCATGGTTCTGGGGAGCAGGGATTTGCTGGGAGAGAGGGGCAGCCTTATCCCTGGGGGTGCCTGGCTTGGCTTTGGATGGGATTCCAGTGGATGTGGGAATTGGCTCCTGCTCCCTGAGTGAACTTCCAGTGCCTCAGCCCTTGTGCTTTTGTTGTTCAGGTGGCAGAACCTTGGCCCCCAGTACGTGGGGGAGTTCCTGTGCCTCTTCCTGACCTGCAGACACAAGAGGATGCAATCTGTGGGGCTCTTCAGCCTCAACGTGGTCATAGAGAACCTGCATCTGTGAGTGAGTGGGGACTGCTCCAGGGCCCCCTGAAATCCTGGGATTGTCCCCCTGGGACTGCCCCAGGGCCCCCTGAAATCCTGGGATTGTCCCACTGGGACTGCTCCTGGGCCCCCTGAAATCCTGGGATGGGAGCTGCCCCAGGGCCCCCTGAAATCCTGGGATTGTTCCATTGGGAACTGCCCTAGAGCCACCTGAAATCCTGGCATTGTCCCCCTAGAAAATACCCCAGGGCCCCCTGAAATCCTGGGATTGTTCCATTGGGAACTGCCCTAGAGCCACCTGAAATCCTGGCATTGTCCCCCTAGAAAATACCCCAGGGCCCCCTGAAATAAATCCTGGGATTGTCCCACTGGGACTGCCCCAGGATCCCCTGAAATCCTGGGATTGTCCCCCTGGGACTGCCCCAGGGCCACCTGAAATCCTGGGATGGGAGCTGCCCCAGGGCCCCCTGAAATCCTGGGATTGTTCCATTGGGAACTGCCCTAGAGCCACCTGAAATCCTGGCATTGTCCCCCTAGAAAATACCCCAGAGCCACCTGAAATAAATCCTGGATTGTCCCACTGGGAACTGCCCCAGGGCCACCTGCAGATCCTGGGGTTCCCCCCAATCATTCTCCTGTAAATCTGGAAAACTGTTGAATTTCTGTGGGTTTTTGAGTCATGCAGAGGCAGGAGTGGCTGCAGCTGTGGCCAGCTGGGAGGGACTGAGTGGGAATTTCTCTCTGTTGCAGATGTCCCTGGGCCAAGCAGCTCTGCACCTTTTTCCACGAGTCAGTGAGTATCCCAGGATTTGTAGGATTTAGCAGCAGAGCAGATCAATGATACCCCTTACCAATTAAATATTGAAATGGTTTTTGTATTTAAAAAAACCATTCCTGAAGGGAATTAACTGGTTTTTTTCTCTCTTCCCAGGGGTTGAGGCAGCTCCCCTTTGGCACCACAGTTCACCAGGAAGTTTCCAAGTTTGTCAGTGCTTTCCAGAAGCTCTGATTGGGACCAAATCCTCAGGAATATTTTCCAGTTGGTTTTTCATTTAACCAATCTCTTCCTGGAGAGTTCCTTGGGTTTGCTTTGGTTGTCACCTCCAGTAAGAGTCAGCTAAAAACTGACTTCCCTGGCTCTGGAGTGGGAGCAGAGCCACATTTTGGGCATTTCTTGCAGTTCCACATATTCAGGAGTTGTTGGAAGAGGCAGCAGGTTGGAATTGTTTCCAGAAACATGCATAGAGCAGCAAGCAGCAACGAATTTTTCCTCCTGTTGGGACACAAACCTTGCAAGAGTCAACTGCTGAGAGCTTAAACCTGGAAAACAGGGAGCTGAGAACTCCCTCTGCAGCAGTTTGGGGTCAAGTGCTGTTTGCACAGCTCTGATTTTGGGTTTCATTCTAAACCAAGAGGCTGGAAGATAAAACTGAGCTTTACTTTCTTCAAACAACCCCAGTGTGGAGCAGTGGAGAGCTGATTTTATTTGGAAATAATCCAGCTTTCAGGCTGGGCCTTTATTTTCTGCTGAAAATAAGATTTAGATTGGTGCAGGTGGCTCTGTGCATTTCCCAAATCCTAATTCTGGGTGGAATTTGGAGTTCACTGACCTGGGCAGGTGAAAGAACTCTGGAGCCTGGGCTGGGCTCTGCCCTTTTGGGATCCCTCTGTGCCCTGGGCAGGCAGGAAAAAAACCTCAGTGTGTGCCCAAGGGCACTTTGCACATTTCCACAGGGGTCTGGGGGCTTCTGCAGCTCTGCTTGTCCCAAAGTTCCCACCAAAAAATGCACCTGGGTGGAAATCTGACACCTTGTTCATTAAAACTGTCCGTGTTACGTTGACATTTTGGGTGGTTTTTTTTGGCTGGTTACTTGGTTTGGGGTGGGATTTTTGGAGTTGGATTTTGTTTTGGGGTTGGGGTTTTGGTTTGGTTTGGTTTTTTTCTGGTTTTGGTTTCTTTGGGGTTATTTATATTGGAGTTTTTTATTGGATTTTTTTGTTTTGTTTTGTTTTTTGAAGGTTGGAATTTTTTTTGCTTTGAGGTTTTTTTTGCCTCTTTGGGTTTATTTTGCTGAGGGATTGGGTTTTTGGATTTTTTTGGGAGGTTGATTTTTTAAGAAGGTGAGGGTTTTGGCAAGGATTTGTGTTATTTTTAGGAAGTTGATGGATTTTGGGAGGTTGGGTTTTTTTAGGATGTTGGGGGTGGGGGTTTTTTGAAGTTGAGAGCGTTTTGGGGAGGTTTAGGGCTTTTTAGGAAGTTGAGGGATTTTGAGGGTTTAGGGTTTCTTTTTTGGAGTTAAGATTTTCCTTTGAGTGTTGGGTTTTTGGTTGGGTTTTTTGGGTTTTTTTTGAGGTTTGAATTTTTGCCTGGGCCAGGCTGAGTCTCCTCCAGATCCCTCCATCCCAGAACCCCAGAGAGGGAGTGGGAGCAGATTTTGGGCAGGTGCTTTGTGTCCCCTTCCAGCTTGGATTTCTCCCTCTTGGCACAGGAAATCTGGGAAATCATTCCTGTGAGCAAACCCTTCTCCATTATTGATCCCTGCTCCGTTTTAATGCCTTGGAGCAGCCCTGTGGATCCTTTAGGTAATGATTTATTCTTTTATGGATGAGGAAAAAAACCTTTTCTGGAGCTCTGCACTTCCCTTTGGGCCTGGAGTGGTCCTGGAGGAAGGCTGAGCTCTGCTCCAGGTCAAATGGAGAGGGACAGAGCTCATTAAAAATGGAAAAGTGGCTTTTGGAGCAGGAGTGGGGCCCTGGAGCTGCCCCATCCCAGTGCTGGAGCACACACAGCTCAGCAGGGCTGCCAAGGAAGGAGCAGAGCTGCAAGGAAGTGACGGCACCAAAAATGGGATTTCACCTGGGAAATTGTGAATTTCTCCTGGGAAGGTGGTGAATTTCACCTGGAAAACTGTGAATTTCACCTGGGAAAGTGGTGAATTTCACCTGGAAAATTGTGGATTTCCCATGGAAAGTGGTGAATTTCACCTGGGAAATTGTGAATTTCACCTGGAAATCATGAACAGGGACAGGAGGAGAGGGAACTCAGGTTCCCCCGGGTTGGATATTTGGGAAAATTCCTCGATGGAAGAGCTGGAAGGGGCTGCCCAGGGCAGGGACATCCCCAGGAGCTCTGGGGACAGGAGCCAGTGTGGGCAGTGAGCAGGCAGGGATCCATCCAAGGCTGGATTTGGGGATCTTGGAAGGAATTTCCACCCCGAGCCTCCCCTGGCCCAGCCTGGGGCTGTTCCCTCTCCTGTCCCTGGTCCCTCCCCGGCTGTCCCCTCCTGTCGGGGACTTGGCAGAGCCAAAAATCCCCCCTGAGCCCCCCGAGCCCCTTCCCAGCTCCCGCGGCCCCTCCTGGTGCTCCGCTCCCTGCCCCAGCCCCTTGTCCCTGTCCCTGTCCCTAAATCAGCTCTGGGAGCAGGGCTGCGTCCCTGCCCAGCTCCCCTGGGATCACGGGGACTTTTCCAGCTGCTCTCCCAGCCGGAAATCCCGGCTTTAATCCCGGGCCTATGGAAATGCCAGGTTAACAGATGGCTCTGCTCGTGAATATTGCAGAGCCCGGGGAGCCCAGCGCTCCTTAATCTGCAAAAACCGGGGGGGCTGCACCCCAAATCCCTGGAATCACAGCCTGCTCCTGCCTGGGGAATGGGATGGACCCCAAATCCATGGAATCACAGCCTGCTCCTGCCTGGAGCATGGGATGAATCCCAAATCCCTGGAATCACAGCCTGCTCCTGCCTGGAGCATGGGATGGACCCCAAAATCCCTGGATGGAGCTGCCTTCCCTGGGATCAGTGGCCCCTGAATCCCCTGCCCTGCTCAGCCTGGGAAATCCCGGGAATCCTCACCCGTCCGCAAGGCAGGGACTTGGTATATTTATACCTATTTTATGTATATATATTTATATTTTTTATATATATATATAAATACACATAAATGTGAGCATGCACGTGTATGTGTGCATATATATGTATTCTGTACATTATATGTTACCCATAACGCCTAAAAATTAATAAATCTGATCTAGAAATTGTATCCTATCTCCATAAACATATATGTGTAATATGAATTTATTTTCCGTTGCAATTTGATAAAGATTAAAATATAGATTTGATTTTATATATAATTCGGTATATGTAAATATATTTTTATATATACACACATGCACTCTCTTGTCTTTGTGTATATATATTAGACATGATTTTTTTTTTTATTATTTATAAAATCGTGGCCCTGGATGGTCTTTAAGGTTCTTACCAACCCAAACCATTCCATGATTCTCTTCTATATGTATATATATTTTAAAATTAAATATATATGTATATATTCTACTATATCATATCTTTATAATAGTATTTATTCTGTCATATATTTATAATATTTATTCTATTTATATATTAAATATATAATATATAATATATATTATATCATATATTATATATATAGTATTATAATATATAATATAATTATATATTATATATATATAATGTATAATATATCTTATATAATCTTAAATATAAATGATAGTGTTTTTAATATTTTTACTATTTTATATCTCTATCTCGCCCTCATCTCCTCTGTCCCCCAGGGAATTCTCTCCCTCAGGAAGGAGGGGATGGCTCCAGCCCTGGTTTTTGGGGAGGGACCAGCCCAGCCCAGCCCAGGTGTGATGCAGAGACACAAGATCCAATATTCAATCCAAATTTAAATCCCTATTCAATATTAATAAAATATCAAATCCATATATTAATATTAACCCGATATTAAATCCATATTGATATGATTTTTCTGTCTATAAATATTCTATATTTATCCCCCGGGGAAGGAGGAGCCCTGGGCCAGGCCTTGGTGGGCTTTGCTTTGTGCAAACCTTGTTTGTTTTATTTTTTTAAGCCACAACTTTTACCCCAATTTCACTTTCAATGCCTGAACGAAGGTGTGGGGGTCACACCTCTGCTTTTCCATGGATTATTTTGGCTTTAATCAGCTCCAGCTGTCCCGGGCCTTTTGTCCTTCCCCACTAATCCCTCATCAATAATTCTGATTAATAATTCTGATTATTGATGACGCTGCCCTTCCACCCACCAGATGTTCTGTCCCAGCTGCTCCCTTCTGCTGCTTTTATTTTTCACTTTTTGAGTCATTCCCGGCCTCTCCAACTGCTCCAGCACCGGGAAGGGGAAAAGCCACAAAATCCAGAGGGGAGCAGAGCGGGAAAGGGATGAGGGGAGGATGAGGGAAGGGATGAAGGAAAGAGGAAGGAGGGGATGGAGGAAGAGATGAGGGAAGGGATGAAGGAAGGGATGAGGAAAGGGATCCTAGCAGGGATGAGGAAGCCAGGATAACCCCGCTTCCAGAGCCCAGCCGGGATAACCCCGATTCCAAAGCCCGGCCGGGATACCCCCGGTTCCAGACCCGGCCGGGATAACCCCGGTTCCAGACCCGGCCGGGATAACCCCAATTCCAAAGCCCAGCCGGGATACCCCCGGTTCCAGACCCGGCCGGGATAACCCCGGTTCCAGAGCCGGCCGGGATACCCCCGGTTCCAGACCCGGCCGGGATAACCCCAATTCCAAAGCCCAGCCGGGATAACCCCAATTCCAAAGCCCAGCCGGGATAACCCCAATTCCAAAGCCCGGCCGGGATAACCCTGGTTCCAGACCCCGCCGGGGTAACCCCAATTCCAGAGCCCAGCCGGGATACCCCCGGTTCCAGACCCCGCCGGGATACCCCCGGTTCCAGAGCCCAGCCGGGATAACCCCAATTCCAAAGCCCGGCCGGGATAACCCCAATTCCAAAGCCCAGCCGGGATAACTCCGGTTCCAGAGCCCAGCCGGGATAACCCCAATTCCAAAGCCCCGCCGGGATAACCCCGGTTCCAGACCCGGCCGGGATAACCCCAATTCCAAAGCCCAGCCGGGATACCCCCGGTTCCAGAGCCCAGCCGGGATAACCCCAATTCCAAAGCCCAGCCGGGATACCCCCGGTTCCAGACCCGGCCGGGATAACCCCGGTTCCAGACCCGGCCGGGATAACCCCAATTCCAGAGCCCAGCCGGGATAACCCCAATTCCAAAGCCCGGCCGGGTGCCGGGAGCTGCCTCCATCCCGGGCGCTCCGGCGTTGCCGAATCCCCCGGGAGCGGCGGGGGGGGGACGCTGCCGCGATCCACCCGCACCAGGCGTGCACGACCAGATTATCCCGAGCCTTTGGCACCGCCGGGAGCCGGGAGCGCTGCGGGAGGAGCTGGGCAAGGCCAGGCTGCAGCCGCGGCCCCTTTTCTCTGCTGCCGGCATTCCCAAGCCAGGTGGGAGCGGGAGGCGCTGGGGATGTGCGGGATGGGGGCCGGGGAAGGGGCTGATCCCGCTCCCGGTGCAGCTCCCGGGATGCCAGGCTGGGATGGAGCTGTGCCCTCGGCGGGGTTTCATCCCCCGGCGCCCCCAGCCCGTTCTCCCGGAGCCGGGGCACCCCCGGGGGTCGTGGCTGGGCTTGGGGACAGGGGAATGTCTCCTTGTGCCACCAGGTTTTGGGGTGGCACGGGGGCCACCCCGCTGTGGGCGCTGCTCGAGCCCCCTCAGCTGCCGTGCCTCAGTTTCCCCATCACGCCCGTCCTCCCCCAGGGTCACTGCTGGGGGGCAATGGGGTGGGGGGTGCACAGGGGTTTGCTTTGCTCCCCAAATCTGTGCTGGCCGCCCCCTGAGACGTTTCCAGCCCCCTTCAGAGCCGTGGCCAGGCAGGACAAGGACAAGCAGCCCCTTCCCAAACAGCCCCGGGCTGCTCTTGGCTGCTCCCCGCCCAAATTTCAGTCAAATCTCCCTCAGTCCCTGCGTTTTGCATGAGAAGGGCACAGGGCAGCCTTTGCCTCCACCAAAACAACCCCAAAAGCTCCCGGAGCCCTTGGCTGCTCCTCTGTGGGCTTGGAAACCTCCCCAGATCCTGGGACACGTTGTCCCCATCCTGGGGGAGCCTTTGGGGTGCAGTTGAGGGGTCAGGGCAGGACAAGGCGCCAAAATCCCCGTTCCCAGCCCAACGGAGCCCTCGGAGAGCGCCATGGACGAGTGGGATCTCCCACAATGGAAAAAAGAGGTGGAAAGCCTCAAGTACCAGCTGGCCTACAAGAGGGAGATGTCCTCCAAGACCATACCTGAGTGAGTGGGGGCTCCCTTCCCTTCCCTTCCCTTCCCTTCCCTTCCCTTCCCTTCCCTTCCCGTGCCCCCAAGAGCAGAACCCAGCCCCCTTTTCCCCCCTCAGCTCCCCAGGGATGAGATTTTCCCTTTCTGGGTCTCCAAGCCCCAGGGTCAGAACCCCCCCGGTGTCCCCAAGCCCCTTCCAGCTGTCCAGACTCTGGGGGTGCCAGGATGTGGTGGCACCATGGGACCTCCTGACCCCGGGGTGTCCCCAGGGTGCAGATCCCCCCTTCCCAGAACTTTCCAAAGCTCAAAACACTTTAAATCACCGATGGCTCTGTTCCCTGCCTGCTTTGTCACAGAGCTGGGGACATCCCCATGTCCCCCCACCCGAGCAGGATTTACCCTGAGCCCCCCAACCCCCCCTGGGGCTGTGCCCACCCTCCCTCCCCTCCCTGCAGGTTCGTGAAGTGGATCGAGGACGGGATTCCCGAGGATCCCTTCCTGAACCCGGAGCTGATGAAGAACAACCCCTGGGTGGAGAAAGGCAAATGCATCATCCTCTGAGGCTGGCTCCCCCCTGCAGGGGGCTCGGCATCCCCGAGCTCCAGTTCCAACACCAGAACCCGAGCAGAACCCTGCCCTCACCTCCTTCCTCCTCTGCTAGCTGTAGAAGGGGTTTTAGAATGGGGGGACACGGGGGAAACCCCCAGGATGGAGCAGCAAAAGCTGCTCCAGGGCTTCGCTGCAGCTTCATCTCACACTGCTGCCACCCGAAAAAGGCAGATTTATGCAACTTGTAAAGAAGCTTTTTATAAAACCCGCCATTTTTAGTGATTTTAGATACTTTAGATACTTTTAGAATCTGACACCTCGAGGTTTATGACTGAAATAAACAGAGCAATACTTCACTACTGATTTTTTTTTTTAAGATAATACATTTTATTTTTTTTTTTTTTTTTAAACAAAATAAGCTGGTAATAAAAAGATCACGGCCCGAGATCATGGCCACAGAGCCCAGCCATGGGCTGGAAAGTTGGGGATCCCTGCAGCCCTAGAGCAGGTCCCTGATGTAGAGGTTCCTCCTGACAGCGTTGGAGAAGCCCTCGTTGAAGCGGAACCAGACGTCGCTCCTCCCCACGGCCTTTCCCATCTGCAGCTCCAGGGATTCCTCCTTGGAAACCTGAGGGGCTGAGCAGGAAAATCCACTTTAAAAACATGCAGGAAACCTTCAGGCTATCAGCTGTGCCCTGGCTGGAGAGGGGGATTGGGGGAGGGTCTGCAAGGGCAGAGCTGGTGCTCCCAAATCTCAGATGCTGCAACCAAAAATTGACCCCAAATTCCCTTTGGATGGGGCCAGAATCCATGATGTGCCCACAGGAGCTCCCTGCCAGCTGGGCTGGGTTTGTCCCTGCTGCTGTCCCCTGGGGACGGGGCTGAGGGACAGGAGCCCCTCTTTGGGAATGGGGAGAGCCCCCGGTGGCAGCCAGGGCCACCCTGTCCCTGTGCCACCCACCCGGGGCTGGAGCCACCCTGTCCCTGTGCCACCCTCCTGGGGCTGGAGCCACCCTGTCCCTGTGCCACCCAGCTGGGGCTGCAGCCACCCTGTCCCTGTGCCACCCACCCAGTTCTGAGTCCACCCCATCCCTGTGCCACCCACCCGGGGCTGCAGCCACCCCATCCCTGTGCCACCCACCTGGGGCTGGAGCCACCCCATCCCTGTGCCACCCTCCTGGGGCTGGAGCCACCCTGTCCCTGTGCCACCCTCCTGGGGCTGGAGCCACCCTGTCCCTGTGCCACCCAGCTGGGGCTGCAGCCACCCTGTCCCTGTGCCACCCACCCGGGGCTGGAGCCACCCTGTCCCTGTGCCACCCACCCGGGGCTGGAGCCACCCTGTCCCTGTGCCACCCACCCGGGGCTGGAGCCACCCTGTCCCTGTGCCACCCACCCAGTTCTGAATCCACCCCATCCCTGTGCCACCCACCCAGTTCTGAGTCCACCCCATCCCTGTGCCACCCACCCAGGGCTCAGGGACACTCTGTCCCTGTGCCACCCCAGCCTGTGTCACCTACCCGGGGCCTTGGCTGCCTCTTTCCGCTGGAGTGGCCTCCCAAAAAAATCCAGTTCGGGCTGTGGGAAGCAAAAAGCAGGAATGGGGGTGGCTCTGGGGCACCTGCACTTCCAGCTGCTGCTCAGAGAGGGACAAAACCACGGCAGGGTCGTCCCAAGGCTCTTCTGAGCAGAGCAGGAGCCAAATGCAAATCCTGCAGGAAGGGCCAGCGGCCTGGGAATGCAAACAGCATCCAAATTTGGGGGAAAGGCAAAATGTGAGGCTCAGGTGGGGTTTTACACCCAGGAAAGGGCTGGCAGCTGAGCCCTGGAGAGGGGCAGTGCCAGGGAAGGATCCCAGCTCCTCCTGGAGCCCAGGGATGCCCAGGGTGGGATCATTCCAGAGCAGCTTTTCCAAGCTGCTTTCCCACAGAGCCCAAATTCAGCTATTTCAGCCCAAATTCCCACAGCTCCTCCCTCCCCCAGCCCTAAAAACTTCCCGGGACACATCCAAAAAGTCACCCAGCTCCAATTCATGCCAATCCCAGCGATGCCTTTACAGGACACAGCTGGGCTGGGCTATTATAGGAAATTGGACTAAAAAACCAAATTCCAATGGAGCCAGGGAGAGCCTGGCAGCCCAGGAAGGGCTGGTGGGAAGTGGGGCAGGAACTGGGGCAGGAATTGGGGCAGGAATTGGGGCCTGACCTTGTCCTGCAGTGCTGCTCTCCTCACGATGTGCTCCAGGCGCTGCTGGTGGTTGGGGGTCCCCGCGTCCCCCCGCTCCTCCCTGAGGCCATTCCCGGGGTCCTGTGGGGAGGACAGAGCTCAGGCAGGCTCCCCTCGGGGTGTCTGAGCTCCAGGCTTGGGCACTGAGCATCTGTCACCCCCTGGCCCCCATCCCACCCCTGCTCGCTGCCAGGTTGGACTGCAAGATCCCAAGGATTTTTCCATCATTTTCTGCCTCGTGGGATCAGCCTCTTTCTCTAGGATTTCACATCCATACCATGTAAACAAGGAGCCTTCAGAGATGTTTTTGCAGCTTCTCTTTGTCCCACACATCTCCCAGGAGCCCTTCTCCTGCTCCAAGGGGCTCCCAGGGATTCATTATCCCGCTGGCACCAGGGCTGGGCTGGTGCATCAGCTACACCCAGGATGTTTCTCCACTTTTTCCACCCCTTCCCATCTTTTTCTGCCTTCAGGAGAGTGGGCAGAGCCACTCTGCTGCTCCTGGGGGCTTTGGGACCCTTGGAAGTGTCAGCAGCCAGGGAAGGGGAGGCAGGGAAGAGTTCACCTCCCACACGGCCAGGTACAAACACCAGCCAAAAATCCCCACCTAAAATTCCCACCTCCTCACACCCCTCACTGGAAGAGTTCAAAGCTTCAACCCCCTCCAGAATTCCTACAAAAAGCTGAGCCCTGCAGCCCAGCTGTGCAGGGAAACATCTGCAGCCAGGGGGGTTAATCCTGGATTTCCACCCAGCAGCCAAAGCCAGCGGCTGCTTTGGGAAAAACAAATCCCTGGGGATTTCCTGCACATCCACAGCCCTGGCAGCCCTTTGGGGGTGCCCACCTGGGCCAGGCTCCGTGTCTCTGCCCTCCTCATCTTCTCCAGCTCGATCTCCCTGGCAATGAGCTGCTTGGCCTGGTAGCTGAGCTGCCTGCGGGCCGGCAGCGCCGGGAAGCGGCACACGGCCTCCACGTCCCTGCAGCACAGAGAAACGGGGAAGCAACCCCAAAAATCAGCCAGCTCTGGGCAGCCTGAGAGCCCCAGCCCTGCCCAACCCCAAAAATCAGCCAGCTCTGGGCAGCCTGAGAGCCCCAGAACCTCCTAGACCTGCCCGAGTCACTCCAAGGGGAACCAACCCCAAAAATCAGCCAGCTCTGGGCAGCCTGAGAGCCCCAGCACCACCCAGCCCTACCCGTGGGTCATTCCAGGGGGAACCAACCCCAAAAATCAGGCAGCTCTGTGCAGCCTGAGAGCCCCAGCACCTCCTAGATCTGCCCCTGGGTCATTCCAGGGGGAACCAACCCCAAAAATCAGGCAGCTCTGTGCAGCCTGAGAGCCCCAGCACCTCCCAGCCCTGCCCTGGGTCATTCCCCACTCAGTTTCCCCCCGTGCAGGAATGGCAATGGGAATGCAGGAGGGATTAGAGAGGTTTAATCCTGGCTTGAAAGCAAAAAGAGGAGATTGGAGCTGTGCTGGACAGATTGCCCTGAAAAGCTCAGGGGCACAGCACAGCTCAGGCACGGCAGCAGCACGAGCTCCAGAGGCACCCCGAGGTGCCCCCCAGGACAGGTTTAATGGCAATCCAGCCAGGAACAGGAATTTGGGATCAGCAGAGCAGCTGGATTCTTAACAGGCCTGTTTCAGTTTCCCCAGCACTGAGGAGTCACCAGTCCCTCTGCCAGCTCTGAATATTTCATCTTTATCCACTATTTATCCACTAATTTTTTGCTATTTGTCCACGATTTATACACTATTATTGCCCTGAAATAAAAGGAGCAAAGCCTGGAGTCAGGTGGCTCTGCAGTCATTCAGAAATCAGTTGTCAAACCAATGCTTTAGAAAGTTTTAAAGAAATAAAAGCCAGGTTTTGCTGGTGACATCAGATTTGTTTGCCAGAGATGCTGGGCACATCAGCCCTGTCCTGCCACCTCCTGGTGACAGCCACAGGAAGCTGCTCCCATCCCTTTAATCCCATTAAATAAACCCAACCTGCTGAGCCTCAGCCCGAGGCAGTGATGGGGCAGCGCCAAAAGTCCCAACTCCTTCCTGAGGATCATCACAGAATCCTGGAACGCTTTGGGTCGGGAGAGATCTTAAAATCATCCAGCTCCAACCCTGACACCTTCCACTTGCTCCAATTCCCATCCAACCCAGCCTTGGACACTTCCAGGGATGGGGCAGCCCCAGCTTTTCTGGGAATTCTGTTCCACCCTCCCAGGGGAGGATTTTGGCTCCCAGTCCCCCTCCCCAGCCCCGGCACTCACGGATCCAGCTTGAAGACGTACTGGCCCTCGGGCAGGCGCTCCTGCAGGTAGGTGAGGTTGTAGGTGAGCATGGTGCTGATGAGCTCAGCCAGCTGCTGCTTCTCCTTCAGGCTGTAGAGCTGCGTGTTCACCTGGCCAGGGGACAGCAGAGAACTTGGAAACCCCAAACAGCCCAAGCACGGGGCTTGTTTCTGGGTGAGGGAGGACCCAGGTCCAGTTTAGTTTTCTCTTAGGGACACATGTCCTTCCCAGAGCAGGGACAGACCCTCTCCTGGGTGGGGGTGACTCTGAGAGCTCCCCAAAGCCCTGCTCAGCCCAGCCCAGCCCAGGTGGGGCCCAGGACCCCTCCACACAATTGGGAACCTCAACACCCTGCCCCGAGCTGCGACACCAAACCCAGCCCGGATTGGGGACAGCAATCCAGGCTGGCTCACGGGGTGGGGTTTGCAGAGGGCTCTGTGGAGCGGGGCCAGGGGCTGGGGACACTCACAGGCCGCAGTTTGGGGGCGATGATGTCCAGCAGCAGGCACAGCACGTCCAGCACCAGCGCCTGCTGCCCCGCGCGGCTGCGGGCGCCGGCCGCGATCCCCGACACCATGGACAGCAGCACGTTCTGCATCTGGCTCAGCTTGGCCACGGCCTGGGGACAGCACAGGGACCCTCAGGCAGTGACAGGGACAGCGTCCCTGCAGGGACAGCGCTGTGGCAGGCTGGCAGCACTTACCTCGGGCTGGCTGCTGGGGTAGGCCAGCCGGGGGACGGCGGCGGCTGCGAAGAGCAGGTGGAAAGCCACGGGCAGGAAGGGCAGGTAGCGCAGCAGCTGGAAGCTCTGCCCCTGCAGCACGGCCCGGCCCAGCAGGTCAGAGAAGCCCAGCCACTCCAGGGCCAGGCACACGGAGCCCAGGCTGGAATCCCGCACCTTCATGTTCAGGAAGTTCTCAAACAGGCCCTGCAGGAGGGTGTGGGGTCAGATGGAGCCCACCTGGCTGGGGGTCTGAGCTTCCCTCCAACCTCCTCTGGCTGCTCTCACCTGGGCCAGCTTCTCCTGCTCTCCCGAGGAGATGGAGAGGTGCAGGATGTGGTGGAAGCGGTGGGAGGAGGAATTGAAGCCTCCTGAGCCCCCAGGGTGGGACAGGTCCTCGTCCCCCAGCAGGAGCTGTGCTGGCAAAGAGGGGTCCATTCCTATCCTGTGCCTGGGGGAGCCCAAAGGGAAGAGCTGAGGGTTTGGGTTTCCCAGTGCTGGAGAAATATTTGGATCCTTGGAAACTGGATCCAAAGCTTATTGAATTATTGGGAGCTAAGTGGAGTGGTAACAAAGCATCTGGAATGGTTTTAAAGTGAGAGGAAAGGTTAAGAAGGAATATTGGGAAGGAATATCCCCTGGGAGGGTGGGCAGGGCCTGGCACAGGTGCCCAGAGCAGCTGTGGCTGCCCCTGGATCCCTGGCAGTGCCCAAGGCCAGGCTGGACAGGGCTTGGAGCAATCTGGGACAGTGGAAGGTGTCCCTGCCATGGCAGGGGTGGCACTGGATGGGCTCTGAGGTCCCTTCCAACCCAAACCATTCCAGGATTCTATGATGCACACAAACCCCCTCAAGAAGCTGCTCTCCAGGACCTTGCAGGTCACATCCAGCCTCCCTTGAACACTTCCAGGGATGGGGCAGCCACAGCTTCTCTGGGAAATGGGAATATCATCCCCCAAGCCCCCAACAGATGTAAAAACCCCCTACTCCTACCTCTGGGGCCTGGGCAGCTGGAAGATCTCTTGCCAGATGGAGAAGAGCCCCTTGTTCTGGTCCTTCAGGCCGATCCTCATGGTCTGCACCAGCTGCACACTCAGCTCCTTCTGCCCTCGGCCGTGCAGGAACTGCAGCAGAGCCAGGGGATGGAGGGGAGGGGATCCCAAAGCCCTTGGGAACAGCTGGGCACAGCCAGCCCCCTCTTCCTCCACGTGCAGGGCTCAAAACACCCCAGGGGCTTCAGGGATCTGCCTGGAAGGGACTTTTGTCCCCTCTGTCCCTGTATGAGCCTGGAGCTGCAGTGGGAGCACGTCCCCAGGGCCATTGCTGTGTTCCCAGGGTCATGGCCGTGTCCTGATGGCCATCCCCGTGTCCCTAGGGCCATTGCTGTGTCCCCAGGGCCATCCCCATGTCCCCATGTCCTGATGGCCATCCTCATCTCCCCAGGGCCCTCCCCATGTCCCCAGAGTCATCCCCGTGTCCCCAAGGCCATCCCCGTGTCCCCAAGGCCAT
Organism: Pyrgilauda ruficollis; assembly: GCF_017590135.1. Lineage (NCBI taxonomy): Eukaryota > Metazoa > Chordata > Aves > Passeriformes > Passeridae > Pyrgilauda > Pyrgilauda ruficollis. Next base: position 140,354 of record NW_024514764.1, on the reverse strand, counting down.
GCCCATGTTCCCAGAGCCCTCCCTGTGTCCCCAGGGCCCTGGCAGTGTCCCCAGAGCTCTCCCCCTGTCCCCAGGGCCCTCTCCCTGTCCCCAGGGCCCTGGCAGTGTCCCCAGCACCTGCAGGGTGTTGATGCAGGAGCGGATGTCGCTGTCGGTTTTCTCGCAGAGCGCCAGCAGCGCGCCCGTGTCCGCCCGCATTCCCTGCCGGAGCGCGATCTGCGGGGCAGGACAGGGCTCAGCGGGGAGGGGACAGCGAGCCACGGGCACAGGGGACACCGAGCCACGGGCACGGGGAGCCCGGGGGGGCCCAGACCTCGCTGAGCCGCTGGGCGAGCCGGGAGGGCGCGGTGCGGGGGAAGCTGAGCAGGAAGGATTGCTGCCGGAGCGGGCGCAGCGCAGGCACGAACCTGGGGGAGGGAAACACGGGGTGAGAGAGCCCAGCAGGGAATTCCCTTCTTAATCCTGGAATTATTGAGCTTGGGAAAGATCTCCCACAGCACTGAGTCCAACTGTTCCACCAGCACTGCCATGTCACCATGAAATGTTGTCCCCAAGTGCCACATCCACACAGCTCTGAAATCCCCTCTGGGATGGGGACTCCACCCCTGCCCTGAGCAGGACCAACCAATACCTGGCTGCCCTTTCCATGAAGGAATTTTCCCAAAATCCACCCTGAGCTGCCCTGGCCCAGCCTGAGGCTGTTCCCTCTCCTCCTGTCCCTGTTCCCTGGAGCACAGCCCGACCCCCCCGGCTGTCCCCTCCTGTCAGGAGCTGTGCAGAGCCACAAGGTCCCCCCTGATCCCCCTTTTCTCCAGGCTGAGCCCCTTCCCAGCTCCCTCAGGAATTCTCCAGCCCCTTCCCAGCTCCATTCCCTTCCCCACACACACTCCAGCCACTCAATGTGAGGGGCCCAAACAAACCCCAGGACTGGAGCAGCTGCACTCAAACAGAGACACCCCCAGCAGGACCTCCTGTCTGGGGGTAGGGTTTGGTGTCCCTGTCCCCCTCCTGGGCAGGTGACACTCACTGGTCATTGCAGATGCAGATAATGGGCCGGAGCAGGAGCCCCCCTTCGCGCCGCCGCCGCCGCCCCGCGCCCGCCTCGCCCTCACCGTCCTTCCGCTGGATGATGGCCAGCAGGACATTGATGGAGGCCTGGGGGGAAGGAAACCAGGATGGCAGGGATGGGTTCCTGCCCGTGGAACGGTGGCGGAGCTGTTAATGGGGTGAGGTTTGAGGGGCTGGTGCCAGGGGCTCGGTGCAGGGCTCACCGCGGGCGCGCCGTCGATCTCGTCGATGATGAGGCAGTTGGGCCTCTCGTGGGAGCCCAGCACCGACCTCATCTGGGTGGCTGCTTCAATGCGGGTCTGGAACACCTCGGGGCTGCGGTCATCGCTGTGAGGGGACACGGGGACAGGTGATCTTGGGGGTGGGGATACTGCCAGCATCACCCCTGGGACAGCATCACCCCTGGGACAGCATCACCCCTGGGACAGCATCATCCCTGGGACAGCATCACCTCTGGGACAGCATCACCGCTGGGACAGCATCATCCCTGGGACAGCATCACCTCTGGGACAGCATCACCTCTGGGACAGCATCATCCCTGGGACAGCATCACCTCTGGGACAGCATCACCCCTGGGACAGCATCCCTCCAGAACAGCATCACCTCTGCGACAGCATCACCTCTGCGACAGCATCACCTCTGGGACAGCACCATCATCCCTGGGACAGCACCATCACCCCTGGGACAGCATCACCTCTGGGACAGCATCACCCCTGGGACAGCATCACTGCTGGGACAGCATCACTGCTGGGACAGCATCACTTCTGGGACAGCATCACCCCCGGGACAGCATCATCCCTGGGACAGCATCACCCCTGGGACACCATCACCCCTGGGACAGCATCATCCCTGGGACAGCATCACCTCTGGGACAGCATCACCGCTGGGACAGCATCATCCCTGGGACAGCATCACCTCCGGGACAGCATCACCTCTGGGACAGCATCACCCCGGGACAGCACCATCACCTCTAGAGCACCATCACCTTCACAGCATCATCACCTCCAGCATAACCTCCAGAACATCTCCATCTCTGGGATACCATCATTCCCAGGACACCATCACCCCAGGCCACCATCATCTCCAGCATCACCTCTGCCACAGCATCATCTGCCCACTTTTGTGGGCAGGGCATGTGCTCACCTGGTACCCAGGGGCTCACCTGGCACCCAGGGGCTCACCTGGCACTCAGGGGCTCACCTGGCACCCAGGGCTCACCTGGCACCCAGGGGCTCACCTGGCACTCAGGGCTCACCTGGCACCCAGGGGTTCACCTGGCACCCAGGGCTCACCTGGCGTTCATCTCCACGGCGTTGTACCCCGCATGCCTGGCGATGACGTGGGCCAGCGTGGTCTTGCCCAGGCCAGGGGGCCCACAGAGCAGGGCCACCTGTGGCACAGAGGGGAGGTCACCCCTGGAGGGCTTCCTCCTTGGAGGGGACAACACTACTCCTCAGCTGGTGGCAGCACAGGGCGCCGCAGCCATGCCCCCTCCTGCTCACCTTGTGTTTGGGTCTCTTGTGCTGGTCCAGCTCGGCCTCCAGCATCTCCTCAGTGAGCTGGACCTTGGTTTTCCACTTGTTGGGATGTTCCTTGGGATGGCTGAGTGGGGGATGAGCTGCAGAGCTGGGCTTGGGCTTCTTGACAGCCTTGTCCTTGCCGAACACCACCGTGTCCCACAGCTTGAGCCACTTCAGCAGGCAGCGGTTGGTGTACTGCAGGAGAGCAGGGAAAACCCAAGGAAAAAACCCATGGAACCTAGGAAAAACCCAGCTGAGGCAGAGGAAGGCTGTCCTTCATGGAGGAGGCTGCTCAGGGCTCCGCCTGGCATCTCCCTGGGACAAGGTGGGAATGTTTCCCTTCCCAGCGCAGCCCCATCCCTCAGGGAAACCCTGGGTAAGCCACATCAGCCCCATCCCTGCTGTCTTGGCTCAACTCAGCAATCCCCAACCTCTCCCAGCACGTCCAACTCCCTACAAATCTTCTAACATTCCCCAAAACAATTCAAAACGGCCAACAATTTCTGGTTAAAATCCTCTCAATGCTTTTTGTCTCATTTTGATGACGTTCCATAGGTTCATCTGCCAGAAGATCCCCAGCCTCCAGTGCAAACCTGCCATCCCAGGCTCCCAGGGACTCAGGACTGCTCCCAGGCAGAGCAGCACAGACACAGCCCCCCAGGCAGTGCTTCCAAAGGCAATTCCTGATCCCAGGGCATTAAGGAAGAGCTGCAGAGGTGCTGACCCCACCCATCCCAACCCTCCCTTGTCCCAGCACCTCACATCATCACTGAGCAACTCTATGTAGCGCTGGGGGGTGAACTTGTCCACCCAGAGGCAGTGGGATGCAGACTCCTCCTCAGCTGCTGGAGCTGTGTCCATGTTGGGCTCCGGGCTCTCGGCGCTGGGCTCGCTCCCCAGGCAACTGCAGCATGGAATTAATTTACCCCAAAGCACCCCAGGAGCCAGGGCAGGGTGGGAACTCCACCCAGACTCCCCAAGCTGGGGGTGATGAGGGCAAAAAGGCTCCTCTGCTTGCACGTCCCCCAAAACTTGATTGTGAGGGAGGTAAACCCAGCAGCGTGGCAGGGACTGGGGAAGGATTTTATACCAAGATCTCACCTGTTTATGATCTCTGTCAGCTGCTGGGAGGCCTCCAGAACCTGCCTGCGACGCTTGAGTAAAACAGAGAGAGGGGTCAGAGACACCCCCCAGTCCATGGCTGGGGACAGGAATTTGGGAGCCAGCCCTGTGGCCAGCAGGGGTGGCAGGGACAGAGGGGAAGGTCAGGGAGATGTGGTACCTCCTCATCCACCTGCTCCTTTAGGTGGGAGAAGGGCACCCCCAGCAAGTGGAGCGGCCTGCGAGCGTTCCAGCCCAGGGAATCCGGGAGCTGCAAGGACACAGCACAGCCAGCTCCCTCCTGAGCCACCTGGAGGCCACAGAGGAGCAAAGCAAAACCTTCAGATCCCTCCTCACCTCCAGCCCTGTCCTGCAGGGATCATCCCTCAGCACCAGGAAGACCCTGGTGCCCTGGGTGGATGTCACGTTGATGTAATCCTCCAGGATGGGGGGTCTCCTCAGGACCCTCTTCTTTTCCAAGGGTGGTGTGGTCTGCATGGGGATCATTCCACTCATCTCCAGGTGGTTCGAGCTGGAAAACACCAAATTCCTTCAGTAGGAGAACAGCCCTTCCCCTCTCTCCTGTTAAGAATGGGGCTCAGGGTGGCCGACCTGGTATTGTGGGGAGCCAGAGGCGCCTCTGGGCCACCATCCCAGGAGACATCCGGAGCCAGCTCATCGTCTGCACCGAAATCGAGCTTCTTAACAGCTTCCAGGCGCTGCCGCTTCGGCTTCGGGGCTGCAGCGAGCGAGAGCATCACTGACGGACCGCGGTACCCAGGGGATGCTCCAGCACCCGGCACCGCTCAGGGCGGGGGGCAGGGGGCAGCAGCACCCGGGGAACGGGCTCAAACCTACTGCGGGGCTCGGCTGCTGCCGGGGACACGGCGGGGACACCGTCCCGGTCTCTCTTCTTGGCGCCGGTGCCGCCGGGAGAGTCCCCGGGGGGAGCGGGCTCCTCCGGCGGCTGCCTCTTGCCCCGGAACTGGGATGTTTTGGGGCCGGCGGGTGGGGATGGCTCATCTGCAAGAGGGGTCAGACCACGGTGCCGGTCACCGGAGGGGACCCGCGGCGGGACGGGCACACGCGGGCGCGCAAAGCACGGTCCCGCCCGCTCCCTCCCTCCGCCGCCTCCCGTCCCGGCGCCGCAGCAGCGCCCACCTCCCAGCTCGGCCAGCACCTCCAGCTCGTCGGCGAAGCGCTCGTAGAAGCCATCCTCGGCCCCATCCTCGGCCCCATCATCGGGCTCGGGCTCGGGCTCGGGCTCGGCACTCGCCATGGGCCCCGCCGGCGCCGCGCTCGCCGCGCTTCCGCCCGCGCGCGCCGCAGGGCCAGCGCTGATTGGGCGCGGCAGGCGCGGGCGGAAGCGGGGCCGGCGCTGATTGGACGCGGCGCGCGAGTGGACGCGGCGGGGGCGGCGCTGATTGGACGCGATGTGAGCGCTGCCGGGAGGCGCTGCGGGAGCGGGCGGGGCCGGGGCGGCGGGGGCGCTGCGCGGGTTCCCGCAGCCGGCTCCGGGTCACTCCGCCCTGCCCGGGTCACCGCTGCCGGGCCCGGGTCATTGCTGCCCGGCCCGGGGTCCTCTCCGCCGTGCGCGACCCCTGTCCCCTCCTCTCTGTCCCGTGCCCTCCGGCCGGGCTGCGGCGGGGAGCGGGGCGAGGCCGATCGCCACCGCCGGGATGGGCAGAGCCGGCACCGCGCGGCTGCGGGGCCTCCACGCGTGACAGCGGGGCGGGCATGGGCCTTCCGCGCGTGGCGCCGGGGCGTCCCGGGACAGCGGGACAGCGGCGGAGCCGTGCGCTGTGACATCGGCATGGCGGCGGCTGGAGCGCTGCTGTAGCGTCCGTACCGCTGTGGGACCTGCATCCGCACGGTGACACCGGTGAGGCTGGGGGACAGGCAGGTGACAGCAGTGTTGCAGGTGACGCTGGTACTCGGCAGCACCGGTACACGTCCATTCCCTGCTGGGGTGTCCTCCAGGCCCTGCTCCCTGCCCGTCCCGTGTGTCCGGGGCTGCTGTGCCCGTCCAGCAGCTGGTGGATCCTCATCCCGATTCCCCCTCGCTCTCTCTGCCCCGCAGGGCTCTGGCCATGGAGCCGGGCACCATCGACAACCTGTCCATCCTGTACCAGAGCTCCGACTTCATCGTGGTCAACAAGCACTGGGACCTGCGCATCGACAGCAAGATGTGGTACGAGACGCTGACCCTGCAGAGCCAGCTCAAGCACCGCTTCCCCGAGCTGGCCGACCCCGACACCTACTACGGCTTCAGGTGAGCACCCGGGCGCTGAGCCCGGCTCTGCCCTCAGCTGGGGACACTCCTGAGATACCCAGGACGCTCCTTTACCCCCGTGTCCTTCCCAGGTTCTGCCACCAGCTGGATTTCTCCACCAGCGGGGCCCTGTGTGTGGCGCTCAACAAAGCAGCAGCGGGCAGTGCCTACAAGTGCTTCAAGGAGCGCCTGGTGACCAAAGCCTACCTGGCTCTGGTGAGCCCTGCCTGCCACCTCCTGCCTTGGCCTTCTGGTGTTCCTGAGCAACTCTGCCCTGAGGGAAAGCTGAGGAAGTTGGGGGTGTTCAGCTGGAGAAGAAAGATTCAGAATTGGAGCCTAAAGGGGCTCAAAGAGAGCTGGAGAGGGATTTGGACAAGGGCATGGAGGAATAAGACACAGGGAATGGCTTCCCACTGCCAGAGGGTGGGGTTAGGTGGGATATCAGGAAGGAATTCTGGCACAGGGTGCCCAGACAAGCTGTGGCTGCCCCATCCCTGGAAATGTCCAAGGCCAGCTTGGGTGGGGCTGGGAGCAGTGTTGAAGGTGACCCTGCTGCCGACAAGGAGCTGGCCTTGGGGAAATGGATGGGATTTAAGGTCCTTCCAACCCCAGCCTTTCTGTGATTCCGTGATTCCTGTCATGGGGGATGGGTGAGGAGCATCTGCCAGGGCTCAGTTTGCACGTTCCTGTCCCCAGGTGAGAGGCCACGTGAGCCAGAGCCGGATGACGATCCGCTACGCCATCGGGAAGAACACCACGGAGGGCATGACCCACATGATGTGCATCGAGGGCACAGAGGGTGAGCAGCCCCGTCCCCTGCTCTACCCACACCCCCAGGGATGCGCTGGGGCATCACAAACCCCCTCTGGCTCTCCTTGCAGGCTGTGAGAATCCCAAGCCATGCCAGTCGGAGCTGATCGTGCTGGAACATGGATCCTACAGCGGAGACCCTGTCACCAAAGTGCTGCTGCAGCCACTGACAGGTGGGGACAGGGGCAGCTCTGACATGGAGCAGAGCCTGGAAAAGCTTGAGGAAGTTGAGAACTGGCATGCTCAGGGGGACAAATGCCATTAGTATTGTCACCATGCCCTGAAGGAGGGATTCAGGAATTTCCCTGTCCCTGATTCCCGCTCTCCCCCCAGGGAGGACTCACCAGCTCCGGGTTCACTGCAGCGCCATCGGCCACCCCATCGTGGGGGACTTCACCTACAGCCACAGGCAGGACAGCAATCCCTACAGGATGATGCTCCACGCCTACTACCTGCGCATTCCCACCCGCAAGGAGCTGATCGAGGTGTGCGCGCCCGACCCCTTCGTCACCGCCATGGACAGCAACTGGGTGCCCCAGCACGTCACCCAGCGGCTGGAGGATGTCATCCAGGAGCTCAAGGACAAGGGGACACAGAAGGAGGAGGAGGAGGAGAGCCGGGAAGCTGCCAGAGAGGAGGGAGCAGGGGGTGAAGGCAGCAGGGAGGAGACGGAGGAGCAGCGGGCGCGGTGCGAGCAGTGGCTGGCTGAGTGGGCTCTGGAGTGAGCACGAAGCACATCCCTGCATTTCCAGCTCCAGCCTTGTCCCAGCGGGTCCCCACGGAGCCCAGCGCTGCCTCCACACCTGCACTCCCTCTGTGGCTTCCCTCGCTCCTGGGGCTGGCATCAGGTGGATTTTAGGAGCGGTTGAGGTGGGGTTATTTTGTGATGCCCATCATCCATCTGGTCATGGGATGTCCTTTTCCCAGTCCTAGGCCTCAGCAGCAGAGTCAGTGTCACATTCCACCTCAGAGTGACCCCAAAGCTTTCCATCCCTGTCCTGGGGCTGGGGCACAGCTGGGCACTGCCTTTGCCGTGGACATTCCCACAACCTTTCCATGCTTGAATGCAGAATTGCAGCCCAGCACAGGGAGGGGAGAACATGCTGGGTGCAGCTCCAGTGTCCCTGTCCCCCATTCCCTCACTCCAGCTGCTGTGTCGTGTGGGATGTGGGAGACTGGGGGCTGGAGCACATTCTGGGGACACTGATAGTCCCCCAGTCCCAGGGTGTCCTGTGAAACTGGACTGGGATGGGCATGGAAAGGTCCCTGCCCCTCACCCCCTCCCTCCCTCAGCCCACCTGGGTGGTTTTTAAAGGTGTGGTGAAGGTGAAGGAGTTGATACCAATGGATTTTAAACTTTTTTAAATTTCTAGAAAGAGAATCTAGTCTTTTAGGGTTTGTAAAATACAGGTGGTCTCAGGAATGAGGTATTTTTAGTACTTCTGTGGTCGGAGAGCCAGTAGCCCAAAGCTTTTTTAATGGATTTTATTATTCCTTCTACTAGCACTGCCTTTCCTGCTTTTATCCCTGCTGAGACAGGTCAGAGGACACAAGTCCCTTTCTGCTCACCCACCTGAGGAGGGGTCAGTGTCCTGTGTAGGTCCCATGGGGGGCTCCTGCCCGGCAGGTTTCCAGAGGGTCCTGCAGGCAGGTCCTTCAGCTGGGCAGTCTGGGAAAGCTCTGGAATAGTAGGAAAAGAACAAAGGTGAAAGAAAGGCTAAGAACTGATGTGAACAGCAGGCAGGAGCTCAGCTTTGACAGATGCCAAGAAATTTCCTTGGAAGTGCCCTTGCTTTGCTGGTCATCCTGCTTTGCTTTCCCGTTCCCTGCTCATCCTCTGCAGCCCTTGGGGGACATTTGAAAACGAGGAGAAAGGGACAGCTGGGGAGGGACAGCTGGAGCCACACAGCCCCATCCCAGGGCTTTCAAGGACCACATCAGCACTTGCCCAGACCTGTCACCTCACCAGCCCCATCCCGTTGAAAACACCTGATGGGCTTCACACAGCTGATACTCCCACCCCGAGGGGGGAATAAAAAGTCACAGCCCTCTCCTTGTGGATAAAGACGCCCTGAAAATCACCAAAATCCCTGGGGGGGTGGGGGGAGAATTGGATCACCTGTCCTGTGTGTCCCTTTCTGTTGTGGCTTGGTGCCACCACTGCAGGGTGGGGATGGCCTGAGGTGCCAGCCCTGGGTGCTGGGTGGGCACGGTGGGCCCAGAGGAGCAGGAGCGCCTTGTCCTTCCTCGTGGATGGAAGGGGCCGGGCAGGTCCCGCAGCTGGGAAGGAACACAAGGAATCTGTTTGCCAAAGATTCGAGGGGTGACGCGCACGGGAGGCGCTGGAAAGGGACAAGGGATTCGCACGGGGGGACCCAGCCTTGTCCGCGCTGGAACCTCATCCACGGCTGGGATGAGGTGTGGGGACATGGGGACATGGCTGGCACCCCGAGCCCACCGTGTTTGCGTCGAGGAGCTCCCCACACCCCAGCCCAGCCTGTGCGTGCTGCTTTTCCCCAGCGCCACAGATAAAAGGGAATTTTCCTTACCCTGCAGAGGGAGTTTTCCAGGCGTCCTTCCCGGCTGCGTTCCAGGGCAAGGTCCCCGTCCTGTCCCCTCCTGCCCGCGGGGCTGTGGCTCCTCCGGTGCCCTGGGGTTGTGGTGTGGCTGTGATGTCCGTGCACTCCGCAGTTCCAGTTTTAGTGTATTTGCTGTATTAAACGTGTCTCTGCCCTTCACTGTCTGCTCTCTGCATCCATCTGCCGGGGGCTTCCAGGAATGAGGGGAATGAGGCCGGACCGGCCCCGCGGGAGCGGCCCCGGGGCTCCGACCAGGCCGACCTGTTGTGTGAGGGAGGATCGAGCGCGAGGGGCAGGATTATTGTGTGAGGGAGGACTGAGTGTGAGAGGACTGTTGTGTGAGAGGATTGTTGTGTGAGGGAGGACTGAGTGCGAGAGGACTGTTGTGTGAGGGGCTGGAATGTTGTGTGAGGGAGGATTGACTGTGAGGGGATTGTTGTGTGAGGGGATTGTTGTGTGAGGGAGGATTGAGTGCGAGAGGATTGTTGTGTGAGGGAGGATCGAGTGCGAGAGGATTGTTGTGTGAGGGGCAGGATTATTGTGTGAGGGAGGATTGACTGTGAGGGGATTGTTGTGTGAGGGGTTTGTTGTGTGAGGGGCAGGATTGTTGTGTGAGAGAGGATCGAGTGTGAGAGGATTGTTGTGTGAGCTGTGGATGGTTTTGTGTGAGGGGCTGGATTGTTGTGTGAGAGGATTGTTGTGTGAGGGAGGATCGAGTGTGAGGGGATTGTTGTGTGAGAGGATTGTTGTGTGAGGGGCTGGATTGTTGTGTGAGAGAGAAGATTGTTGTGTGAGCTGTGGGATGGTTGTGTGAGGGGCTGGATTGTTGTGTGAGAGGATTGTTGTGTGAGGGAGGATTGAGTGCGAGAGGATTGTTGTGTGAGGGAGGATCGAGTGCGAGAGGATTGTTGTGTGAGGGGCAGGATTATTGTGTGAGGGAGGATTGACTGTGAGGGGATTGTTGTGTGAGGGGTTTGTTGTGTGAGGGGCAGGATTGTTGTGTGAGAGAGGATCGAGTGTGAGAGGATTGTTGTGTGAGCTGTGGATGGTTTTGTGTGAGGGGCTGGATTGTTGTGTGAGAGGATTGTTGTGTGAGGGAGGATCGAGTGTGAGGGGATTGTTGTGTGAGAGGATTGTTGTGTGAGGGGCTGGATTGTTGTGTGAGAGAGAAGATTGTTGTGTGAGCTGTGGGATGGTTGTGTGAGGGGCTGGATTGTTGTGTGAGGATTGACCGAGAGGATTGTTGTGTGAGAGATACTCATCCTCAGGTTGGAGCAGAGAGAAAACCCATTGAAGACCCGAGGAATTATTGCAGTCTTTAAGAGTGGGAGATTTTTTTGAAGGTTATGAACCAGACATGGACAGAGGACAAGTGGTAAAGGGAGAGGGGCATTCCCAGCCCTCCTGGCACAGGGAGGTGCAGTCAGAGCTCACAGCTGACCTGGGAATGTCCCCAGGAATAGCCTGGGGCAGATGTTCCTCCACATGTTCAAGTTCAGGGTGGATCCTCCAGTGGCATCTCCTGAGGGGGTTTCAGGGCCAGCTTTGATCTCCACAGGGACACAGTGGACGCGGTGACCCCCAGAGTGGCCCTGGTGTGTCCCTGCCCTCCTGCTCCAGCCACCTCTGTCCAGCCAGCCCGGGGCAGGGGCTGTGTCCCTCCAGCAGCCTCATAGCATTCTGTAATTTTACTGCCCCAACAGGAGCTATTTTCACAGTAAATCCTTCCAAAATAGAAACCAGCAACACCCATGGGCGTGGACCCAGCCCTGGGGCTGCAGGACCGGTTGGGGGACGGGGCTGGGGACAGGACAGGGCTGGGGGTGACAAACCCCTCTTGACACTGTGCCAGCCACTCCAGGGACACTTGGTGAGGGCTGGGACCCCCAAACCTGGCCGAGAGGGGGGTGCAGCCCTGCTCCAGCTTAGCCACCCTTCCCTTTTCCCAGGATAAACTCTCAGATAAAGGTTGTGCTCACAGCTCCTCCAGGTTGTCATCTCAGAGCCTCGGGAAGGATTTGATTCCTTTGGTCTTGGTCCCCTTCATGACACGTGCTCGACAGCATTTTGGAGCATGATCGGGGAAAAAGCTGAAAAAAAGGGCATGGGGTTGGCTGTGATCCAGGGAAAAAGGAGAGGCACAGGGGAAATATCTCCCAGAGGGTGCTGAGCCCATCACTGAGCTCAGTCTGTTCTGCACCCCAGCTGCCCTATAAAATAACCCCTGAGCAGCTCTACAGGTTTTCCCCTCACCGACAGCACCTTAATCCCCCTCAGGAGCACAGAAACTCCCAAACCAGGGGCTTTAACTCCTTCTGGGTTCATTTTCGGTTCAGCTGAACCCAGAGCTCAGTGACCCTTTATGAGAAGTAGGAAACAACCCCAAAGCAAAACCAGGGAGAAGGAAAGGAGCCTGACAAAACAGAGTTGAGAAACTGCCCCGTCACACCCCGTGTGCGGAGCAACATCCCCACCCCGCACAGATAAAGTGCCGAGCGCTGCCCAGCCCCTGCCCCAGCCCCACCAGCACCTTCCCGGCCGAATCCTCCCATCCCGGAGCCAAATCCCCCTGGACAAGGGGAAGGAGAGCAACTCGGCACAGCCACGGTAGGATTTGGGGGAGGAAAAAGGAGATTGAGGGGGGGAAAATTCCTTGCGTTGAGTTCAAACGGCGATAACGGATTGCTGTGGGCAGCCCCCGGGGAATTTCAGGAGCAGGGATTGATTTTCTATCAGGGGATCACCCTGAGGGGTGTAGAGGGGTGGGGAACACCTGCTGGGTCCTCCCACTGCCTTACACTGGATTTCTCCCAGTCTGTGCTGGTGAGGAGCTGGGGGATGGAGGGGGACCCTGTCCCTGCCGAACAATTGTGAGGTTTCTTTTAAGAACGGGTGGGAAAAGTCCTGTTTTCTGTTATGTAGGATTTAAAATCTCACCTCTGGTCGCTGGGGGTCTGTGCAGCATCACAGAGACGGGGTGGGCACAGTGAGACCCTTGACCCCACAGCTCCAGCCCCAGTGCTGGGTGACAGAATCAGCCCCAGGACCTCCAGTGCTGTCCCGAAGCTCTGACCCCGAGTGTGGAACGGCTCCAGCCCCAGTTTTGGGTGACAGAATCAGCTCCAGGACCTCCAGCAATCCCAGGTGTGGGACACGGCTCTCCGGACCAGCTCCAAGGACGAACCCCCGGCACCACACCATGGCGTGGGCAGCCCCAGCCCTGGCAGCTGCCACCCTCTGCCTCCGTGAGTCACATCCTGTCCCCAAAAACTGCCCCGGGACCCCCAGGCACCCGCTGGCACCAGGGATGCTCCAGCGGTGCTGCTCCTCATCCCAATCCCGCTTGGTTCAGCGCTCCCAGGGCTCTGCCTCCTGCTCCCCTCAGCATCTGCAGGCTTCTCCCAGGGACACATCTTCCCAGATTTCCAGGGATGGATTTAACCCTTTTTGTCTTCCACACCCTCCTGCAGGGAGCCGGGAGTGCTCGGGATGGGGGCTGCTCCCTTCATAGTGATCTGCAGCATTTCCTAAACATGAAATTAGCAAAGGAAAAGCTCTTCCCAGACTTCAAACCTGGAACTGCTTGGAGCAACCCCGAAGAGCCGTTCACAATCCAGGGATGTTTCCTAACCTGCTCTTGCTTCCTTGCAGGTGTCACCGCAGACCCGCTGAAAGCCACAGCGGTGAGTCCCTGCCGGCTCTGCTGCCTCCCACCGTGCCGGGGCTTTCCCAAAATTCCCCAGCTGGCGCTGGAGGTGCCACCATTCCTGCCTGCTGTCCCCTGTGCAGAGCATGGCCCTGTCCTTGTCCCATCCCTCACCTCCATGCCCTGCTCCCAAACCCAGCTCCAGGCAAGCAGGGACCCGAGTGTCCCCGCTGCTGAGAGTGGCTTTGATGGCTTTTGTCCCCACAAGTAACCCAGGGCTGCTGCAGCTCCTGGCTGTTCCCAGCAGTCTGGGTGCTCCAGACGGGTCAGATCCCATTCCCTGCATCTCATTCTTCCCTTTCCTTACCGGGGCTGAGCGTCCCCCATCCTCTCCCCAGGCTGCCCTGATTTTTGGAGCCGTCCTGTCCAACGCTGAGCATCCCCAGTAAGTACCAGCCCCGGCAGGGGCTCTGGGGGTCCCGGGGTGTCCGGCGGGATGAATTTGTGTTTATCCCACATCTGCTGCTGTGCCGGGTCACTGGAGCGGGGAGGATTTACAGCCCTGTGCAGCCGGTTCCGTGCTGGGATTCCGGCGGGCTGGGCTCCTGCAGAAACACAAACACACCGAGAATTCTCCTTCCTCCACGGGGCTGCAGCGGGAGCCTCGCCCCGGCTGAGACCCGGGCGCTGCTGCTTTGTCCCGCACCCAAATCTCGGGATACGGGGGCACCCACCCGGCCGTGGGGATGGCAGCGCCCTGGCACTGATTTTAGGGGACATTTTCATGACACCCCACGTGTACAGCCTCGGGGCGCTGGTGTGTGACCTGGAGCCGGGCACCATCCCGGCTTCGGATCCCAAAATCCTGGAGAAGCTGAAGCTCTGCCCGGCGCTGACGGCGGCACAGCAGGACGCCCTCAATGCCCTGCTCCTCTCGGGGGACACAGCGTACGGGTGAGCAGCCTTCCTGCTCCTGCAGGGCTGGGCGGCGGACAGGAGGGGTGGGGATCCACGGGGATGCTGAGCTGGTCCTGCTCCTGCTGCCGCAGGGATCCCTCAAGCTGGGATTTACAGACTCTGCAAGATTTGGGGCCGCTCGTGCTGGCGTTGAACCAGACCACGCTGAGTTTGGTGGCCGAGGTAAGATCCCTCCTCGGGGGCGAGATGACCATCAGGCAGGTCAGCTCCGAGGCTGGGGGACCCAGCATCCTGTGCTCTCCGGACCTAGAACCCTCTGCCCCTGTGTCCCTCGGTCCCAGCACTCTGTCCCTGTGCCCCCGGTCCCAGCACCCTGTGTCCCCGCAGGCAGCACGGGAGGATTTCAGGAGGAGCATCGCTGCCGCCTACATCAGCCAGGGACGTTCGCAGCGGGAGAAATCCCTGATCCTCCTCAGGGCGCTCGCAGCAGCATCAGCTGCCTCCCAGCCCCGGCTGAAGCGCAGCACGGACCGTGAGTGTTTCCCTTCCCTCCGGCCACGCCAGAGCTCTGGGAGGGGACAATGCCCGGGGCTGGCAGGATCTGGGAGTTCCTGGCTGGACCAGGCAGAAATCTGGTATTCCCACAAACTGGGGAAGTGGGGAAATGTCCTTGAAGCACAGGGAGGGTTTGCTCTTACCTGGGAGCAGGGATGTGGTGGCAGCACTCAGGAAGGAGCTGGGACAGTGGGACAGTCCCCAGGCAGGGCCAGAGCCAGGGCAGGACGCTGCAAGAGCAGAGGATGCTCATGTAGGGGACATGGAGCAGTTTGCGCTGCCTTTAACAGGACAAAGCACAAGTGGGCTGCAAAACACCACCAGGTTCTTCTGGAATGACTTTAGGGAATGACAGCAAATGAGGCACCTCTGTGGACTGGGGACCAGGGGATGGGAGCAGGATCCACCGTGGCTTGAGCCACGTTTTTGTGATTCCCTGTCCTTCACCAGGGCTCTGAGCCCTGTGGCAGGAGCAGGGCCAGGTGGGAAGGGCACAAACACAACACACACCTCTGGCTGACACAATTCCTTGCCCTCAGGCTGCCAGTCCAAGCCCATCACTGCCAGCAACATCGATGACATCATCTTCTACCTCTCCCCTGACATGCTTGACCAGCTCGACCTGTGCCTGAGTAATGATGTGCTAATACAAAACCTGGAGGCTGTGCTGGCTTGGCCAATCACCTCAGAGGCTTCCTGGGTCCTGAAAAAAAAGGTGGATGAGGTAAGGGGTGGCACAGGACAGGAGCCCCCCAGCAGCACGGGCCAAGCTGGGATGGGCAGGGAACAGGGCTCAGTGGGCACAGGGATGAAGGTGTCCAAGTGGGTCCTTTGCATTCATTCCTGCCCTATTTTCCCTTCCCTCACCCTTTGTCCTGCCCCCTGGGCTGGTCCCCACAGTTTTTCCAGGAGTCAGGGATCCCAGAGGAGCAGCTGAAGCGCCTGGGGGTGCTGTCCCGCCTGTACACAGAGCAGGAGATCAGCAAGTGGCCGGTGACATCCAGTGACACCCTCTCAGCCCTGCTCAGTGGCTCAGGAGGAGAGTGGGATGATTCCCAGGTAAATCCATGGCAGCAGAAGGGGATGGATGGTGAGGAACCCAAACTGGGAATGCCTCTGTTCCAGCCCATCTCAGGGTGGAGACATTGTGGGGTTTTTGGGGGTTGGCAGCACTGCCATCCTTACCAGGAGCGTCTCCCATCCCTGCCTGTGTCCTTCAGGTGCAGCAGCTGCTCAGCACGTACCTGGCCCTGGGGGGCTCCTTGACGGGGCCCCTGCTCCAGGAAATCGGAGGCAGGCACCTGTGCAACCTGCAGGAGGAGCAGATCCAGCAGATCCCTGCTGCAGCCATAGGGTGAGCCGCTTCTTGGGGCTGCTGCTCAGCCCTGAGAGCCCCCAGGGCTCTGGGGAGGTGGGATGGGAGAGCCCCAGCTCTGTTGTGGATGTCCCCACTCCCAACCAGCACAGTGGGATGGCCGTGTCCAAATCCCAGATCTCACCTGAGCTCCAGGACCATGAGCAGGGATATCCCCCTCATCCCTCCCAGCACCAGAACAATTTATCTGCAATTTGGGGTGCTGTTGATGACTTGAGAGGCTGCCTGGAACAGAGGTGGGCAGAGTTAAAGGAATAAAGCAGGGATTTATTAAAATCCTCAAAGGATACACCCTGGGCAGTACAAGAGCCTGGCTGTGGCTACCCCCAAGATGGACAATGGGTCAGGAGTTTTCACACTTTTATCAGTTTTGGTCCATTTCCATCTTGGGGTTCATTGTCCAATTCCAGCTCAGGTGATGCAGTCCCATCCTCCCAGACTGCTCTCCTCAGTTCCCTGTTGTTTGCACTTTCTGGGGCTGAAGCTGCAGCGGTGTCCTTGGTTCTGGGGCTGGCAAAGGATTGTTCTGTGTGCCTGAGCTGTGAGGAGAACTGCTGACACTTTATGTGAAGTCCAGAGTTCTGTACCAGTGCAGTCCAGAATCTGGAAAACAGGAAAGCTCAAACTTAAGCATCAGGGCTAACCTGTGCCCCCCTTCCAGGACTGCTGGGCAGTTGAACATCTCTTCATGCTCCCAATCCAAGAAGAAGCAGCTCTATGGGAAGGCCCGGGAGGCCTTTGCCAGCCCGGCCAGCACCCCTGGCCCCTATTACTGCCAGATCCGGCCGTACCTGGGTAGGTGCTTCCCCTCCACCCTCCTTCCCACCACCAGGTTCGGGGTCTCTTCTCAGCCACAGACAGGTCTGGCAGTCTCCAGAACCTCCCCAAATCCTCCCCAGAAGTGCTGGAAGGGTTTGCACATCTCCAGGTGTCCCCTGGGCTGTCTTTAAGGTGGAGCTCCAGCAGAAGATCTGAAGAACTTGGCTAATGGTGGTGTGGCCATAAACATGGATCTGGACACCTTCCTCACCCTAAATCCTGAGGAATTGCAGGTACAGCCCTGGGTGCTGCTGTCCCTCTCCCCAGGGAAGGGCTGGCTGAGGGCTGAGCAGGGGGAGCTGAGGTCAGAGCCCAACCAAATCACCAATTCTCCACTTTCCCACCTTTATAAATTTCCTTTAGGAAGTTCTAGCTGCTCTGCAGCCCCGTTAGCAAAGCCTTTGGGACTGTGAGGGTGAGGGAAGGAGATGCTCTGTGTGTGTTGCAGAAACTCAGCGTCACTGACGTGAAACTTTTGCTGGGGGAAAACCTCCCTGAGCTGAAGGAGCACGAGCAGGAGCCCGCGGTGGTGAGCTGGGTGCAGCTGCAATCCCAGCGGGAGCTGGACTGCGTGCTGGGCATCGGCCTGCAGGGGGGGCGGCCCGAGCCCACGGGGACAGCCAGCCCTGCTGCCACCTCCACGGCCGCTGCCACCACCCCTGTGCCCACCACCCCGGCCAGCGGCACCTCCATGGGCACTGCCACCACCCCTGTGCCCACCACCCCGGCCACTGCCACCACCCCTGTGCCCACCACCCCGGCCAGCGTCCCCTCCATGGGCACTGCCACCACCCCTGTGCCCACCACTGCAGCCAGTGTCACCTCCACGGCCGCTGCCACCACCCCTGTGCCCACCACTGCAGCCAGTGTCACCTCCACAGCCACTGCCACCACCCCTGTGCCCACCACTGCAGCCAGTGTCACCTCCATGGGCACTGCCACCACCCCTGTGCCCACCACTGCAGCCAGTGTCACCTCCATGGGCACTGCCACCACCCCTGTGCCCACCACTGCAGCCAGTGTCACCTCCATGGGCACTGCCACCACCCCTGTGCCCACCACTGCAGCCAGTGTCACCTCCACGGCCGCTGCCACCACCCCTGTGCCCACCCTCCATGGGCACGGCCACCACCCCTGTGCCCACCACCCCGGCCAGCGGCACCTCCATGGGCACTGCCACCACCCCTGTGCCCACCACTGCAGCCAGTGTCACCTCCACGGCCGCTGCCACCACCCCTGTGCCCACCACTGCAGCCAGTGTCACCTCCACTGCCACTGCCACCACCCCTGTGCCCACCACCCCGGCCACTGCCACCACCCCTGTGCCCACCACCCTGGCCACTGCCACCACCCCTGTGCCCACCACTGCAGCCAGTGTCACCTCCACGGCCACTGCCACCACCCCTGTGCCCACCACCCCGGCCAGTGTCACCTCCATGGGCACTGTCACCACCCCTGCTGGCCCCACCTCTGTCACTATCACCTCCATGGCCACTGTCCCCACCTCTCCTCACCCTGCCACCTCAGCCAATGTCACCCCTGTGCCCACCACTGTCCCCACTGTCCCCAGCACCTTGGCCAGTGCCACCACCATCCCCATCTCCCACTGTCACCCCTGTCCCTAACCCCTCCTCTGCTCCCACTGCCACCCTTGTCCCCAATCCCACCTCTGCTCCCACTGCTACCCACAGCACTGTCAACTCTGTCCCCAATCCCACCTCTTCTCCCACTGTCACCCCTGTCCCTAACCCCTCCTCTGCTCCCACAGCCACCCACAGCACTGTCACCCCTGTCCCCAATCCCACCTCTTCTCCCACTCCCAAACCCTCCTGTGCTCACACTGCCACCCCTGTCCCTCACTCCTCCTCTGCTCCCACTGCCACCCACAGCACTGTCACCACTGTCCCCAGTCCTACATCTTCTCCCACTTCCAATCCCACCTCTGCTCCCAGTGCCACCCCTGTCCCTCCATCCCCCTCTGTCCCCAGTGCCACTCCAGCCCCACACACGCCCACCCCAGTTCCCAGCTCCACCATCCCCACCCAGACAAGCCCGGGCTCCTCCACGGCCGCACCGTGCCAGCCCAGCTCCCCTGCCAGCCCCAAACCCACAGCTGGGAGCGTCCCAGAGCCAGCACAGACAACTTCCAATGGCTACATCAACCTGCAGCCTGAGCCTGGTGAGCTGGGAACGTGGGAAACCTTGGGAATGCTGGGGAGGACAAAGCTGGCTGATCCCCCCTGCTCCTGCTGGGATTCAGAGCTGGGGGACGGGTGGGGATGTGGCCCTGGGGCTGCCCTCGGGTTCTCAGGTCACTTCAAGGTGTCCCATCACCTCCTGAGCCCACAGCCCTCCCCAGGCAGCTGGAGAATCCCATTGCTGCGTTCTCCCTGCAGGATCAGGATCCAGGCTCTGCTCCTGCCTCGCTCTCCTGCTGGCAGCCACCGTGGGGAACGTCCTGCTGCTCTGAGCCCCCCTCAGCACCAGCCACCCTGCACACCCCTCCCTCCATCCCAGTGCAACTGCGCTGGGCAAGTCCCTGCTGGACAGCAGGACCCCAGGAAAGGGAGGAGAATGCATCCACATTTGATTCCAGCACAGGATTTGATTATTTTTGAGGCTGGCCAGTGAAGGACAACTTCATTTGTTGTTTTTCCAGCCCAGAGAAGCCCCACAGATCCTTACTAGAGATTTACTCCCTGTAGTACAACCAGCAGTGCTGCTGACTGCTCTGCCAAGGCAAGAACACCGGGCCCAGCTCCTGCAGGGATTTCCTGTCCATCCCATCCCACTGGGATCTGTTAAACAGTGGGAAACTCAGGGATTTGAGTCACTGGTGGCCCTGCACTGCAGCTGAGAGATCCCCAAAAATCCTATTTAACTTCTTTCACGAGCTGCTTTTTGATCAAGGTTTGTTCAAACCACACACAGACTGTCATGGGATGATTAGCTGGAGATAAATTATCTTGATTACTGTTCAGTGCTATACAATAAAACATCAATCTGGTTTTTCCTAATCCAGCGTGTCCTTTGAGGTGTTTAGTGCTTTGTGGGGAAGCTTTTCCAGCATAAATCCAAAATCTGCAGTGAAGGACAGACCTGCTCCCTCTCTAGAAAGCTCAGACAGTGAAGATTTATAAGAGAGAGATCTATAAATCCCTTTTTCTCTCCCAGATCCTCCTCCTGGAGGAAAGGGGAATGTCAGGAGCTGGATACAGGTTTCACTGATGGGTTTTTTTTTTGACAGATATTTCCAATGAGTGGGGAAAAATATGGAAAACCTTGTACAAAGTTCCTTTCCTCCACGTGAGGAAGCTGAGAACAGTCTCAGCTCCTAAATGTTGAACAGCCAACTCCAAGGAACAGGAACAGGCAGATCCTGGGATTCTGAGCCTTCATTTGGGGGGATTCCTGCAGACAGGAAGGTGAGGGCAGCCCCAAGGAAGAGCAGACACTCATCAGTTTGCTTCTGGCATTTTTACTCAGTTCCAGGATTTATTTACAAGCAGCTGGCAAACTTCAGTCCCACCCTGAGGTCTTGGCAGTGTCACGAGGTCAGGCTCCGGGAAATGTCATTTTTAACCTGCAGGACTCACCCTTAAACCCAGCACTAAGATGGGGTTTAGCAGTGTTTTGGGGCTGAGCTGGGCTTGGGCTGTCCCAAAGGCAAAGATCCTGCACCAAAGAGTCTGAATCTTCCCTTCAGACAAAACTGGGACTTTTTCCAAGTGATTTGAAAGCCAAAAGTACCTAAAAGTGAGTTCTGGGCTGATCCCAGCTGCCTGGAGCTCTGGGCACTCCTGAGGCCAGGTCTCAGAGCAGGTCACAGGCTGGTCCCTCTTGGTTCCTGGTGGGAGGAGATGGTCAGGAGAGGAGGGACACCATGAAGAAGCTGAGGAGCAGGGCGGGCAGGAGGTGGAACACCATGGCCACGGTGCCCAGAGGGGCTGAGGACATTGCTGGAGGACAAAGAGGGCATCAGAGCAGAGAAATCAGTGACTGAACTGTGGGAAATGGATTTGTAGAGATAAGATTTGTTCGAGATAAGAAATGCTGGCTTAGAAATTGCTTGGAATGAGACAGGAATTGTTGAGAGAGAGAAATGGAACTAGAAACAAGTTTTAAAGGATGGCCTTGCAAATAAGGCTGGATACTTTGGAGAAATAGAACTATGAAAGATGCATTTTAGGACCCACAAGGGGTAATTTTAGATTATTAACTTTAAGGCATTTACAGCATGGTGTGGCTAAAGCTGATAGGCCCAGAAATGCTTATAATATAATTCAGAAATAGTTGGATTCTGATTGTGCTGTGGGAGTTATAACATCTGTATTGCCTCACCCTTCAGATGGGACTGAAAATGGAATAAAAGTTTTTAAAACAGCTCTTAGTTACCCCATCTTTAAGTAAGAAAACAACTTAATGTGACAACTGAACCACTCCTCCATGGGGAAAACATCCCCTGTGCCCCCTGCAGGGATTCTCTTCTCCTGTGTAACCACGGCAAACACCAAGCTGAGTTTGGGCTGGAACTGGAGGATCCTCAAGTTTCCTCCAACCCCAACCCCTGTGATCCTGCCTCTAAGCCCAAACCCAGCACTCCCGAGGAGGAAGGCCTGGAAGTGGTCAGAATGAACCCCAAAAGTGGATAAAATTAACCCAGAATTCACCCCAAAATTAACATAAAAATGGCCAAAACTCACCCAAAATTCATCCCAAGTTTAGCCCAAAAATGGGCAAAATTAACCAAAAAATAACCCAAACTCCCCCCAAAACCATGCAAAATAAACCCAAAAATTCACCTAAAATAAACCCAAAATGAACCTAAGAATGGAAAAAATGAATCTCAAATTACCCCAAAATTAACCCAAAGTTCAGCCAAAATTCACCAAAAATTCAGCCAAAATTCACCAAAAATTCAGCCAAAATTCACCAAAAATTAAGCCAAAATTCACCAAAAATTAAGCCAAAATTCACCAAAAATTAAGCCAAAATTAAGCCAAAAATTAAGCCAAAATTCACCAAAAATTAAGCCAAAATTCACCAAAAATTAAGCTAAAATTCACCAAAAATTAAGCCAAATTTCACCAAAAATTAAGCCAAAATTCACCAAAAATTAAGCTAAAATTCACCAAAAATTAAGCCAAAATTAAGCCAAAATTAACATGAAAAACAGGGAAAAACAACCCAAAATTCATCCAAAATTAACCCCAAACCCAGGAAATTCAACCCCAGATTCACCCAAAACTCACTAAAAATCACCCCAAAACGACCCCAAAACCAAGCCGTTACAGCCCACCCGCCAGGCCCCCAAAGCACCTGGGAATTTGGGGGTGGCGAGGTTGATGTAGCCCTCCTGCACGCCCCCCGTGAGCCCCGCGTGCAGCCGCTCCAGCTCCGACCGCTTCTGCAGCGCCAGCCAGTCGCGCACGGGGCTCCGGCCCTGCCACCGCGCCAGCTCGGGCAGCTGCACCCCCAGCAGCCCCCGCACATCGCCGGGGGTCAGCAGCTGGGAAACAAAAAGGGACAGAGAAGGGGTGGTGTGTTAGAGATAGAAGTGAGAGGCAAAAATTTAAATTATTGCTTGAAACCCGGTAAAATTATTTAATATGGAATATTTTATATATATTATATATTAATTATACATTTGTATTATTTGTATTATATATATATTACACATTTTACATATATTACACATGTATATTATATATACATTATACATTTATATTTTTTTTTATTGGCAGGTATTATGTTGGGCATTAAAAATCTGCGGCCAGAAAGTGGAAAGGAGGATGAGGAAAAGTTGGAAAAAAATCTTGGCTTAAAGGGAAATAAAACCCCAAAATCTTGGCTTAGGAAAAAAAATAAAAAAAGTGACATGGAAAAGGGTTTTGAGGTTAATTCTGATTTCTTGGTCTGGAAACAGATTTGGGCAACTTAAAGCAGGCACAGAATATTTTGTGCTATCTAAAAGTTGGAAAGACAAACTTTTAACAACTTGACTTGGAAAATTTCCAAATCTTCGATGGAATTTGATACTCATTTAGTTTGTGGCTATGAGTTCTCTTTCCCCACAACACCCTGGATTTTTACATACCCAGGTAAGGTAAAATCAGCTCATAGTAAGCAGGTGAATGGTGCTGGTCAGAGAAAGCTTCTTTGGCTTTCTGGTACAAGAGGTTCTTCGTCTCCTGAGAACAGGCTGAAGGATCCAGAGATGCCAGTCTGCAGAAAAATAAAGATTTAGGGTGAAAAAAGCTTTTGTTACCTTCAACAAGTTCAATTTTCCCATAGTCTGAGTGTTTTTCTGGGATTCTCTGCATGGCACAAGTGATCCCCAGTTCCCAGCTCTGTGGAGAGAAGCTGAGAGGAAAAACAATGGCCCAGGTTCCTGCTGAGAATTTGTCCTTCAAATGGGCTCTGGTGGTGCCAAAATCTGCGTGTTTTGCCAAGCATAATTCATTAATTGCCAAGATAATTTCATTTACCAGTCTTTAAGAGGAGTTCAAACTGGAAATGCTTAAAAACCACGAGGATGTGGCACTTGAGGATGTGGTTTAGTGGTGAGCTTGGTGATGATCTGAGAGGCCTTTTCCAACATAAAGAACTCTGTAATTCTATGAAATTCAATTTAATTAACTCTTCTGCAGATGAAAGCAGGCACAGAGTCAGATTTGCAGCCCGCTGGGCTGAAATAAAGAGAGTTGGATCGGGAATCTGAGCCGTGCCTGGCAGCTCCTAAGGCGCTTCCTAAATTCCCTTTCCCCGGGAGCAGAAAAAAGGAAAAGGATGGGAAAGGGCTTTTGGAAGGAGCCCAGGACACCCCAGCCTGGGACTCACTTGAGGCTGGAGGGGTCGATGGCCTTCAGCTCGGTGGCATTGAGCAGGCACACGTACTTGGTGCCAATGGCATCCAGGGCCGTGGCATTCAGGGCATTGCCCAGCTCCACGTAGCGTTTGATTGCTGCCGACGCCTGCAAACACAATTAATTTTATTGCACTAATTTAATGGCATCAGAAGGTGTGGTTTCACCCCCGAAAGAAACTCCGTGTTTCAGAATTGCAAAAATAAAATTGAACCGTTTTATTTTATCGTGTTGCGGTGAATTTTGTGTTAGAGATAGAAATGAGATAGTTGGTTTTTTGTGTAGAATAGTTTTTTTTTTTATTGTACGCCATTTTCATATTATTTTATTATTTTTAATTTTTATTTTATTCATCATTATTTATTTTTATTAATTTTAAGAATTGTTTTTATCGCATACCATTTTTATATGGTATTAGAAGGTTTTGTGTTTGAATTTAATTGGTTAGTAATCTAATGAAATTTAGTTCATTGCTTGGTAAGGGCTATTGTTTATTAAAGAATATATGTTACATATTTGTATATATAAAATATTTCTATATATGTTATATATTTGTATATATAACACATATTTCTATATGTAACATATATTTCTATACATGTTATCTATTTCTATATATGTTATATATTTTTATATATGGTATATATTCCTATATGTAACATATATTTCTATAGATGTTATATATTTCTATATATGTTATATATTTATATATGTTATATATTCCTATATGTAACATATATTTCTATATGTGTAACATATATTTCTATATATATTATATATTTCTATATGTTACATATATTTCTATATGCAACATATATTTCTATATATGTTATATGTTTATTAAACATTTTATAGATATGCTTATATATTTTAAATGGAATTTTATGGGATAACTTCTTGTTTTTATAGTCGTGAACTTTTTTTTACAAGAACAGATTGTTGTGCTAACTGATTTTTATTCTTTTTTTTTTAATGAGAATTTAATAGGTTAGTTTAGAGCACAAAGCCTGATTTTACAAGGCCTTTCTTTGATAACGTTCACGTTGATTGGGCCACCCAAAATTGTGGCACCACAGATGCTCTGACCCCCTCAGAGCCCAAAGCAGCCCCCAAAGAGCCGAGCCCCTACCAGGGAGCCCGAGGGCTGCGGCTCCGTTGTCAGGAACGCTGCCAGCGTGTCAGCGGAGCTCAGCTGCCAGGTGGAGATCTCCTCCGGGCTGAGCAGGGGCAGGAAAGGGCCCATCTCAGCGAGAACGTGCTGGGGATAACCACGGGGATAGCTCTGTGGAGACACCGCGGGCACGGGCTCGAGCGGGGCTCGGGGAGCCGGGCTCAGCCTGGGGAAAGGCGGCACGATTTTAGGGCTGTTTTCATCTCTCTGATTGGGATTGGAGGGAGGACGGAGCCACGTTCCTCTCAGAGGGGCCCTGTGAAAGGCTGAGGGCCAACAGGGCAGGAAAACCCTGATTAGATGTAGAAATGAGAGATAAGAAATAAATATATTCCCAGTAAAGGTGGTTAAACTGTGGGAGAGGAGCTGAGAGACAGTGGAGTCACATCCTTGGAGATCCTAAATCCACCAGGACAAGGCCCTGAGAGATCCCATCAGTGGAAATTTAAATCATACCCTTGGAGAACCTAAATTGTCCAGGACAAGGCCCTGAGAGATCCCATCAGTGGAAATTTAAATCATACCCTTGGAGAACCTAAATTGTCCAGGACAAGGCCCTGAGAGATCCCATCAGTGGAAATTTAAATCACACCCTTGGAGATCCTAAATTCCCCAAGACAAGGCTCTGAGTGATCCCATCAGTGGAAATTTAAATCACACCCTTGGAGATCCTAAATTCCCCAAGACAAGGCTCTGAGTGATCCCATCAGTGGAAATTTGAGTCACATCCTTGCAGATCCTAAATTGCCCATGACAAAACCCTGAGTGATCCCATCAGTGGGAATTGGACATTTTTGGGCTGGAATTACCTCGTGCAGGTATTCCTTCAGCACAGCCAACTGGGGGATGCTGAAGGGGTAGGTGAGGACCTGGGAGAGGTGATTTTCCAGGAAGAGGCGATTTTCCTGGGAGATGTTCTGGAGGCAGGCACGCAGGATCTCCGGTGAGGTGTAGAAGTCAGGCATCAGGTCATTACTCAGAACTTCCTCTGTTATCTCACGCCCAGGTGGGCATCCTGCTGAAGCCATGGCAAACTCAGGGTTAAATTAAATCTTTCCACTCCAAGCTTTGGATCCCAGAATCATTTTGGTTGGAAAAACCTCCAAGGTTGAGCTCTGCCCGATCCCCACTTTGTCACCAGCACTGAGTTCCTTGGACACCTCCAGGGATGGGGACTCCAAACCTCCCTGGGAGCCTCTCCCAAGGCCTGAGGAGCTCCAGGGTGACCCCTGCTCCCAGAGGGAATGTCAGGGTGACCCTTGGTCCAGGAGGGAGGGTCAGGGTGACCCCTGGTCCCTGTGGGAATGTCAGGGTCACCCCTGCTCCCAGGGGGAATGTCAGGGTGACCCCTGCTCCCTGTGGGAATGCCAGGGTGACCCCTGCTCCCAGGGGGAATGTCAGGGTGACCCCTGCTCCCAGGGGGAATGCCAGGGTGACCCCTGCTCCCAGGGGGAATGCCAGGGTGATCCCTGCTCCCAGGGGGAATGCTCTGGCTCAGGACAGCTCCGTACCTTCCGCTCGCTTGTGCCGCCGGGGCAGGAGCTCCCCGACGATGGTGCCCAGCTCCTCCCTGGAGAGGGAGGAATCCCAGGCAAAGTTCCTCAGCCAGGTGGTCAAAGCTTTCTGCAAGGAAAAGGGATCATCAGGGGGATTTGGGAATGCTGGATGTGCCTCCAGCACAGCTCCTGCTCCTCACACAGCGGGCTCTGAGCATGGAGATCCTGAACCAAAAGCAATTCCTTAAATGTTTGAACTCTCCCTTTGCCCAGCCCATCAGTGACTGGAGCTCCTCACAAAGCACTGGGAGAGTTATTCCTGCTCTCCCCAAGTGACAGGAAGGGACTGGCAGTGACCTGGATTTGCAGTTCCAGCCTGTCAGCTCTGATGCCTTAAGTTTGAGCTTTCCTGTTTTCCAGATTCTGGACTGCACTGGTACAGAACTCTGGATTTCACATAAAGTGTCAGCAGTTCTCCTCACAGCTCAGGCACACAGAACAATCCTTTGCCAGCCCCAGAACCAAGGACACCGCTGCAGCTTCAGCCCCAGAAAGTGCAAACAACAGGGAATTGAGGAGAGCAGTCTGGGAGGATGGGACTGCATCACCTGAGCTGGAATTGGACAATGAACCCCAAGATGGAAATGGACCAAAACTGATAAAAGTGTGAAAACTCCTGACCCATTGTCCATCTTGGGGGTAGCCACAGCCAGGCTCTTGTACTGCCCAGGGTGTATCCTTTGAGGATTTTAATAAATCCCTGCTTTATTCCTTTAACCCTGCCCAGCTCTGCTCCAGACCCCAGCCCCATGAACCCTCCCTCCCACACCCCCATCCCTCTGGCAGCAGCTGCTTTAAAGGAAGAACCGCTGGAATCAGGCTGGCTGAACCCCCCCAGCAGCCCCCAGCCCCATTCCCAGCCCAGCCGTGCCCCCCAAGCCCCCCAGGCCGGGGGCAGAGCCCACCTTGGGGACCTGCTGCAGGATGCTGGGGTCCAGCACGGGGAGCAGCCCGCCCAGCTCGCTCAGGGTGAAGGCTGACCACGCTGCAGGAGGCCTGCAGACAAAAAAAATGTGTTGCAAATAAGTGAAACCTTGTAAAAGAACAGCCTTATAAACGTGATTTAAACCTTACTACTCTAACTAAGCTGTTACATTCCCATAGGAGAAGAATTATAAAAATAAAAATCAATTTACATAACGATCTGTTCTTGTAAGAAAACAGTTGGCACCTATAAAAATAAGAAACAATCTCATAAAAATCCATAAATAAAAAATATAAACTATCAAGAAAGAGAAAAGATTAATAAACATGTACACTAACCATTACCAACCAATCAACTGAGTTTCAATCATTTACTAATCTGTTAAATTGAAACACAGTACCTTCTAATATCACATAAAATGAGCTATATACAATAAAAATTCAGCTATTCTACAGAAAAAACAAGTGTCTCATCTGTCTCATTTCTATCCCTAACACAAGCCACAATGAAAATGAGCAGGTATCAGCTGTCAAGGAAGAACAAAACGGAAAAAAACACCTTTAAATCCCCCAGGATTACATCCTTGTAACATGTGACGTTAAGAAAACATAAAATTTAAGCCCTAAAACACCTCAACCACTTCCTGTTGCACAAAACGCCATTGCAGCAGAGCAGAAGTTGTCAAGGTCATAACTCAGGGCAGCTGGGTGGGAAAATGGCCTTGAACAAACACATTATTTTCTTAAGGCTCCTTCTGGAACCCAAAGAATTTCTGTTGCTTGCTATGGCCCAATTCAGTGCCAAGATCCTGGGGCAGCTGACCCAGGAAGGAAAATATTTTGCTTCCCTGTGTGTTAGAATAGGGATTTATCTAACACCTCTCACTGGACAGGCAGAATGTCTCCTGGAAGTCTGTGCTGACCTCACCTGTGATCACCAGGCCAGGCAGAGAAGTTTGATTAATGAAAAATCAATTTTTGAGACCAGAGGAAAAGATTTTATAACAAGCAAGAGAGACACAGAAGTGACCACGTTTTTCAGGAGAATTTCACCCAGGCCTTTCAGCTGAAATAATTTCTACCAAGCAACATAAAAGGCCCAGTGCAAAGCTCAAAAGCAAGAAGATTTTTGGGTTTTTGACCAAGCTGCTTGGCTGGAGTTCACCCAGGCCTTAACAGGACCACGGGTTTGATTAAGGGAACAACCCAGGAGGAAAACCCTTACCCAAAGGTGGTGTTGCCACTGCTGAGGACGTCCCTGATGGCCTCTTCTTGCTCAGGCAGGAAAGACCCACACTGGCTCAAACCCCTCAGCAAAGTGCCCCCAGAACTCCTGATGTACTCCCCCCCCAGGTCACACACCAGCCAGCCCAGGATCTCAGCGTTTCCTTTATTTATTTGTGTGCCAGGAATGCCCTGGAATAAAGGCAGAGGCATTAGCTGGGATGGAGCATCCCTGGACCCCAGTTCCTTCAGGATCCCCAATCCCTGCAGGACCCATCCCTGCAGGATCCCAATCAAGCCCTGCAGGATCCCAATTTCTGCAGGATCCCCATCCCTGCAGGATCCCAATTCCTGCAGGATCCCAATTCCTGCAGGACCCCAATTCCTGCAGGACCCCAATCAAGCGGTGCAGGATCCCAATTCCTGCAGGACCCCAATTCCTGCAGAATCCCAATCAAGCCCTGCAGGATCCCCATCCCTGTGGGATCCCCATCCCTGCGGGACCCCAATTCCTTCAGGATCCCAAATCCCTGCAGGATCCCAGTCCCTGAAGGATCCCCAATCCCTGCAGGACCCCAGTTCCTTCAGGATCCCCCATCCCTGTGGGATCCCCATCCCTGCAGGACCCCAATTCCTTCAGGATCCCAAATCCCTGCAGGATCCCCAATCCCTGCAGGACCCCACTTCCTTCAGGATCCCCCATCCCTGTGGGATCCCCATCCCTGCAGGACCCCAGTTCCTTCAGGATCCCAATTCCTGCAGGACCCCAGTTCCTTCAGGACCCCAATCCCTGTAGGATCCCAGTCCATCAAGCCCTGCAGGACCCAAATTCCTGCAGGATCCCATCCCTCTCCTCCTACCAGGCACTCCAGAGCCTCCAGGAGCAGCTGCTGCCTCTGCGGGGCCTCTCTGGGCAGAACATCCCCGTTTGCCTTCCCAACGTGGATGAAGAACTGGCTGCAGTTCCCTGCATAGTCCGAGGGGCTGGAAAGACAAACTCCATGAATTTTGGGGAATGAGATCAAGCTCAAGGCACCCCATGTCTGACAAAACATCTTCTGCACCTGCGCACTGAACTCCAGGAGCTGCTCTTCCCCAGTTTTCTGCTGTGCCATTAAATCCTTCAAAAATTCCTTAAGTTTAAAAAATGGTTCTTTAAAAATCCGTTTTGACCTGAAGGAATTTGTTGTGTGAGACACAGCTTAAAATTGTTCAAGGTTTGGGTGCAGAACCACAGCAGGAAGGTACTGGAACAGGGGGATTCACTTTATTCCCTGCTTTCTTTGGTGTTGTAAGGGAAAAGCACATGCAGAGGCCTGGGAATGCTAAACTTGGCCTTGGCCACTGCCTGGGATGGGGCAGCCTCAGCTTCTCTGGGAAACCTGGGCCTCCCCACCCTGACAAGGAAGGATTTATTCCAATATCTCATACAAATCTCCTCCTCCAGCTTTCTGCAATCCCATTTTTTATTCCCCAGGAAGAGGCTTAAACAACTCTGAAATAGAAATCAAATTAGCCAGCCTGGTTATAAACTAATCTTTATTTTTTCTAAGTTGCTCTAAGGCAAGATGATGAAAAGCACAGCACAGTTACCTTAAAAACAGCAGCAGGTCTTGGGGATAACTGTCCAAATCCTTGGGAATCCCATGCAGAGTCAGCATCTTCAGCAAGCAGCTCAGCTGGAAGGACACCAGAGATTGCAGCAAGGACAGAAACCACCACAAAACACAAGGAAAAAATAAAACAATGTAAAGATTTTATGCTGCTCTGAAGAAAAAAAAAAAAAAAGAGAGAGGGGAAAAAAATGGAAATCAAAGGGTTTGGATTTCTCCTCTTTTCAGGGAAACTCAGCTGTGGGAGGGACACCCAGGACTTTTGTCCACAGGAAGGGACCACAGGGACCACCCTGACACCCCAACAATCCCCCCTGTCCCTGGGTCACCCTCTGGGGGCAGAACCTGCCCCTAAAACCCATCCTAACCCCGCTGGCACGTCCCTGCTCCAGCCCCTGGGCTCCAGGGGCTGCTCTGGCTGAACAATTTCATTTAGCTCATGCAGGACACCACCAAACCCTTGGGAATGTGGGCATTACCTGGTCCTGGCCCAGCCTGACCTTCTTCTTCCTCATGACCCTGGCCAGCTCCTGGAACCTCTCTGCCCCCACAGCGCTGGCAGCTGCACAGGTGAAGCCCTGGAGCACAGACTGGGAGAGCCTGGGAATTCCCAGCAGGAAAATCAGAAGGGAAAAGCCTTCAGGAAGGTGAATTCAGAGCAAAACTCTGCTGACCCCACCGTTTTTTCCAGATATAAATCTTTGTTTTCATAATTTTCATCTCAAATACGTCAAAAGACACAGCAGCCCCTTTAAATGAATCCCTGGAATTGCCCTCTGGAAGGTTTGGAAATGCATTCCCTGCTTGGAAATGCATTCCAGAGGCAATCTGGAGCAAGATTCCAGGTGCAGCCTGAACCAGCAGCATCATTTTAGGAAGAAAATGTGGCTCCTGGGTGCATCTGACAGCTGAGCCCTGGGAAATCTCCGTGTTCCACGTCTGTGTTTGGGCTCCCATCCCATTTCCCATCTGTTCCCGTGGATTCCAGGGGGTGGATGTGGATGCTCCATGGGAAAGGTGGGAATTGCCAGGAAAACAAACAGAAAATGGAAGGAGAGGAGGAAAATCTTTACCTGCTGAAGTCAGGCTCTGCCTTCACCACATCACTGAAAAACATGGCAGCCTGGGGAGCAAAGGCAGAGCTCAGAGGTTTTCCAGGGAAACGGGCTCCGTTTCCAGGGGGGTTTGTGGAATTCATGGACCCATGGAGGGCAGGGCTGCCAGGGAGGGGAAGGAGGAACCTTTTACCTGCTCTCTGGTCCATGGCTTGTTGTTGAGATCCTGCACGTTTGGCTTCTCTTCCCCAAAAACCAGCAGGGATTTTGGGATGGAGCTGGCCAGAGCACTGGGAATGAGTCTAACCAGCTCAGAGGGGTGGCCAACCCTGGAGGAAACCTTGGAAAAACCCAACAGAACAAACCATGGCCATCTCACTTCAGTGAGATTTGCTTCAGTCCAAACCACGGCAGGATCAGAACCAGAGAATTATTTGGGTTGGAAAAGCCCCTCCAGGATCAAGTCCAACCTTGAATTATTCTGCTCCATTAATATTCTTCCCCTGGGAACATCCACTGGGAAGCAGCTTCTGGGAGCAACCCCACGACACAAATCCCTCCTGGCCTTGTCCCCAGGAGGCTGAGCAGGCCAGGGACAGTGACACGGAGGCAGTGACAGCACTGGAGTGGCCCTGTCCTGCTGCCACCCTGCCGGGCTGTGCCCATCCCACAGGGAACGCTGCCGGGGCGGGCAGCTGTGCCACAGCTGGCCCAGGTGAGCTGTGCCCCGCTCCTGCTCCTGGCTGAGCACACAAAACAAGGTCACCTTTTCCACCAGGGTCCTCTTCAGAGCGGAGGGCAGGGCGTCCACGTGCTGGGCGAAGCCTGGCAGCTGGATGGCCTCCAGGACAACCTCTGGGGACAAACTCCTGAGCGTGCTGCTGTTGAGGCCGGCCACCAAAGTGCCCAGCTCTGCCAGGCTCTGTCCATCCAGGATCTGCCAGGGAATCCCAGGAAAAATCAGCTTGGGAAAGACCTTTGAGACCCTCGACCCCACCTGGTTCCCAGCCCAGAGCTCTGAGTGCTCATGCCTTAAGCTTGAACTTTTACATTTTCCAGATTCTGCATTGGTTTCTAACTCTGAACTCCATATAAAGTGTCAGCAAGTTCTCCTCACAGCTCAGCCACACAAAGCAATCCTTTTTTTTTTTTCAGATTAAGCCCTTTTCTGACCCAGAGATGGGGTAGCTGAGAGGTGTTTTAAAAACTTTTATTCCATTTTCAGACTCATGTGAAGGGTGAGACAATACAGATGTTATCATTCACACTGCCACAATCAAAATTTAACTATTTCCTAATTGCAATACATAATAAGTATTTCTTGGGCTATCAGCTTTAGCCACACCATGCTGTAAATTCCTTAAAGTTAATAATCTAAAATTACCCCTTGTGAGTCCTAGTATAATGCATCTTTCACAGTCCTATTCCTCCAAAGTATCCAGTCTTATTTGCAAGGCCATCCTTTAAATCTTGTTTCTAGTTCCATTTCCCTCTCTCAGCAATGCCTGTTTCTCTAGAAGTTCGTATTTCTCTACAAATGCTTCTCTACAAATTCATTTCCTGCATTTTGCCAGCCCCAGAACCAAGGACACCGCTGCAGCTTCAGCCCCAGAAAGTGCAAACAACAGGGAATTGAGGAGAGCAGTCTGGGAGGATGGGACTGCATCACCTGAGCTGGAATTGGACAATGAACCCCAAGATGGAAATGGACCAAAACTGATAAAAGTGTGAAAACTCCTGACCCATTGTCCATCTTGGGGGTAGCCACAGCCAGGCTCTTGTACTGCCCAGGGTGTATCCACAGAATTCACAGAATCCCCAGGTTGGGAAAGATCTCCAAGATCATCGAGTCCAGCCCAGCCCCAACCCCTCAGCTCAGCCCTGGCCCCCAGTGCCACATCCAGGCTTTGTTAAACACACCAGGGATGGTGACTGCACCATCTCCTGGGCAGCCATTCCAGAACTTTATCACCTTTCTGTAAAAAACTTTTTCCTAATACCCCACCTGGATTTCCCTTGGTGCAGCTTGAGGCTGTGTGCTCTGGTTCTGTCAGAATCCTTTGAAGTCCTTTTAATAAATCCCTACTTTACTCCTTTAACTCTGCCCACCCTCTGTCCCAGGCAGCCTCTCAAGGCATCAGAGCCACCTCCAGACATGCCTTGGACACCTCCAGGATGAGGATTCCCAACCTCCCTGGGCACTCCCAGTGCCTGAAACCCTTCCCAGGAGGAGGGTGTGAGGAGCTCAGTACCTGGTAGCCAGAGAGGAGCAGTTTGCTGACCACAGCCCTGGCCTGCTCAGCCCTCCAGCCCTGGACTGTCCCCAGGGCAGGCAGAGCTGCCTCCAGCTGCTCCTCAGGGATGCTCTCCTGGATCCTGGACACCGAGAGCCCCAGGGCAGCCTGGCCCAGGGCTCCCAGCTCGGCTGGGGACAAATCATCCAAATTCCTCAGCAGGGAGGCTGCCACCTGTGAGACAGAGCAGAGTCAGAGCAGCAGCGATGGATCCCACAGCCTTAAATCCCTGCGTTTCTGCCTCAGGTTTGCCCGTGGATGTGTGGAAGAGGTTTTACACAACTTCTGTCAGCCAGAGAGGAGCTTGAGAAGAGGATCCGTGGTTATCCCTGAAAGAATTTCCTACCAAGGTTGTTAACAGAGAAATCAAGAAAGACAGAAGAAATAAGAGAAAACAAAAAAGAAGGAGAAACAAGAGAAACCAAGAAAGAAGGAGAAATAACAGAAACCAAGAAAGACAGAAGGAGAAATAAGAGAAACCAAAAAAGAAAGAAGGAGAAATCAGAGAAACCAAGAAAGAAAGAAGTAGAAATAAGAAAAACCAAGAAAGGAGAAATAAGAGAAACCAAGAAAGAAAAAAGGAGAAATAAGAGAAACCAAGAAAGAAAGAAGAAATAAGAGAAACCAAGAAAGAAAGAAGAAGAAATAAGAAAAACCAAGAAAGAAAGAAGAAGAAATAAGAGAAAGCAACAAAGAAAGAAGAAGAAATAAGAGAAACCAAGAAAGAAGAAGAAATAAGAGAAACCAAGAAAGAAGAAGAAATAAGAGAAACCAAGAAAGAAGAAGAAGAAATAAGAGAAACCAAGAAAGGAGAAATAAGAGAAACCAAGAAAGAAAGATGGAGAAACAAGAGAAACCTGCAATTCTCTATCCCAATGAGCACTTTGTTTGTCTTTCCTGACCAACGAGTGAAGTGTAAGCTTGGGAGTTTTGTAAGAATGTACAAAAAGCACGCGTGCAGGAATAAAGACAGTTTGAAGCCTTCTGGCAATGGGGTGCTGCTTTGCACTGTGTCCCTCTCAAAGTGCACGGACCATTCCCACCCCTGAGCCCCGTGAGTGACGGAAGCCCAGCCAGACACCACAACAGAGACACAGGGTGACCCAGAGGAGGGTGACAAGAGGGGACACAGAGCTGGGCACCACCACCCCCGGCAGGTTGTGTGCAGCTGAGAGGATGCCCAGGTGCTCACCTGCAGCTCCCGAGGTGCCAGGGAGGCTCGGGGCATCGCCCTGCTCCAGGGGCAGCTCCTCCCGAGCCTCTGGGCCACTCCCAAAGCCTCCTCCCTGCTCAGGTTGGCCACTGCCCCGGGGCTCAGGTGACAAATAAACCTGTCCGGGAGGCTGCGGGGGAAAGGAGAGGCTGGCTCAGAGACCTTCCCTCTGCTCCAGGGGATGTTCTTCTCCAGGCACCTTTCTCCATCCTTTCAGCTCCGCTGCTGCCAAAGCTGCAGCTCAGGGAGCTGGAAAAGCCTGGGAGCACTGCAGGGAGATCGTGTCCCAGGAAAAGAACTGGGGATTGGCCCTCCTTGAGGGCAAGGGCAGCGGGGTTACCTGAAAATGGAACCCTTAAAGAGAAAACTAACAGAATCCTTAAAGAGAAAATGAATGGAACCTTTAAAGGGAAAATGAAGAGAACCTTTAAAGGGAAAATGAAGAGAACCTTTAAAGGGAAAATGAAGAGAACCTTTAAAGAGGTAATCAATAGAACCTTTAAAGAGGAAATTAAGAAAATCTTTAAAGAGGAAATTAATAGAACTTTTAAAGAGAAAATTAATAGAACCCTTAAAGAGAAAATGAATAGAACCCTTAAAGGGAAAATGAATAGAACCTTTAAAGGGAAATGAATAGAACCTTTAAAGAAAAAATTAATAGAACCTTTAAAGAAAAAATTAATAGAACTTTTAAAGAAAAAATTAATAGAACCTTTAAAGGGAAAATGAATAGAACCCTTAAAGAGAAAATTAATAGAACCTTTAAAGAGGTAATTAATAGAACACTTAAAGAGGAAATTAATCAACAGTGCCAGGCTGAGCCATGCCAGGAAGTCAGAAGCCCTCAGATCCATACCTGGACAGTGGAAAGGCAGGAGCAGAGGTCAGGAGCTGGGTGTAGAACAGGGCAGTCTCCCTGAGCAAGGTGAGGTTCCCAACCATCTCCATATTCACCGGGTCCCTGGCGAATTTTTGAAGCTGAAGGGTGGAAAAAAATAACAAGGCAAAATGGTTCAGATGGATCCTTCAATCCTGACAGTGACACGGGACAGTCTGAGCCAGCCTCAGGGCTTTTCACCTGGGTTTAAAGTTGTGCTGAGGTTTATTTTGTTTTTATTTTCAAGTAAACACTGCGACCTGGTTGCTCCTCTCACTGACTCCAGTTTGCTCCCTGCAGAATTCCCTTTGTGAAACCAACTTCTGTGCAAATCCCTCTCATCACAGGATGGGGAGAAATAACTGCAGTGACTGTGCACCCCAGATTAGCCAGAGAAATGTTCCTGCTGGCAGGAATTCCGAGGGCAGGTGGGACAGGGATCCCAGAACGTGGCTGGGGCTGGAGTGGGATGGGTGACCCTTAAATCCTTCCAGCCCCACCATCCTGGGGCTCTGGATTTGCTCAGGGCAGGACTGTGACCCCCCCAGGGTCCCCACTCACTGTGGCTTCATCCCCAAAAAGCTGCAGGTCCTCCACGGTGGCGTGCTCCAGGAAGGACCCCAGGAAATTCCGAAACCAGGCAGTGGAATTGAGGCTGGGAATGGCCTGGCTGTGGCAGCTCTGGGTGGGTCCTGCAGGCAGGAATGCAGGAACAGAGAAACCATGGAGCCACAGGAACACAGGAATGCAGGAACAGAGAAACCATGGAGCCACAGTCAGAAATGCAGGAACAGAGAAACCATGGAGCCACAGTCAGAAATGCAGGAACAGAGAAACCATGGAGCTGCAGGAACAGAGGAATGCAGGAACAGAGAAACCATGGAGCCACAGTCAGAAATGCAGGAACAGAGAAACCATGGAGCCACAGTCAGACAGGAATGCAGGAACACAGATCCCATGGAGCCACAGAAATGCAGGAACAGAGAAACCATGGAGCTGCAGGAACACAGAACCCATGGAGCTACAGACAGACTAAAATGCAGGAACAGAGACCCCATGGAGCTGCAGGAACACAGAAATGCAGGAACAGAGAACCCATGGAGCTATAGGAACACATGGAGCTACAGACAGACAGAAATGCAGGAACAGAGAACCCATGGAACTACAGGAAGACAGAAATGCAGGAACACAGACCCCATGGAGCTGCAGGAACACAGGAATGCAGGAACAGAGAACTCATGGAGCCACAGGAAGACAGAAATGCAGGAACACATATCCTATGGAGCTACAGTCAGGCAGGAATGCAGGAACACAGACCCCATGGAGCTGCAGGAACAGAGAACCCATGGAGCCACAGTCAGAAATGCAAGAACACACACCCCATGGAGCTGCAGGAACACAGAAATGCAGGAACAGAGACCCCATGGAACTACAAACAGACAGGAATGCAGGAACACAGACTTTTTTAAAATCTTAAAAAGAAGTGACTGGCGTTTTTCACCCCCCTGTGCCAGGTCCTTTACCGTGCTGGGTGAGGAAATACTTGATCCCAGAATAGAGATTCCTCTGCTCCCCCACAGAAAGCTGGGAATAGATTCCATCCAGGGCAGCCACTCTGCCAAAGGAAGGGAGACACCTCAAACATTGCTGAGGCTGAGCCTGGGCTCTCACAAAAACATGGATATTCTCAAGCCCATCCTTTTCTGTTGGATTAAGCCCTTTTCTGACCCAGAGATGGGGCAACTGAGAGGTGTTTTAAAAACTTTTATTCCATTTTCAGTCTCATGAGAAGGGTGAGACCATACAGGTGTTATAATTCACACCATCACAATCAGAAGCCACTGTATTGTCATTTCCTAACTGTAAAAAAACCAGTGTATTGCCATTTCCTAATTCCAACACACCGTAAGCATTTCTGTCTCTGTGTAGAATATTTCTAAATCAACATTTCTTATCTCAAAATTGATATGTATAAACACAGACAATACAAACCTTTAATTAAACTTTAAAGATCTTCTACAAATCCACTTCCCACCCTTTTCCAAAGTGATTTTTCCCCCCACAAAGAGGAGCCCCCAGGGCGTGGCTCTGGTGGCACAGAGGGGACATTCCACACTCACAGCAGCTGGAATTCCTCACAGGACACATCCTTGGCAAGGAGGCAGCCAAAGACCTGGGGATCCACCAGGAATGGCTCAAGGCCCTCGTGGAGCCACGGGAGCAGCACTGGGGGGGTCTCAATCCCGGGCACTTGGAGCATCCTCTCCCACAGACCATTGAGGAAAACCAGGCTCCACTCCAGGGAAAGGTGCACCTGGGAAAACTGGGGGCAAGGGGAAGAGAAAAACCCCTGAATTCCAGGGAATTCTAACCAGACACCCACAGAAATCCAAGCAAATCCCAATGCTGAATTGAATCTGTTGTCTCGAATGGGGCTCTTTCCAAAATAAGGTTAAAAAATTAAACAGGGGGTTTGAAATGAAGTCTTTTCCTGAGCAAAAATTCCCTGGATTGGAGGGAATTCCATTTGAGGGAAGGCTCACCTGCTGGCTGAACACGGTCAGGGAGGCCAGAAGCTTCCTGGC
The DNA here is from genome assembly GCF_017590135.1 of Pyrgilauda ruficollis. NCBI lineage: Eukaryota > Metazoa > Chordata > Aves > Passeriformes > Passeridae > Pyrgilauda > Pyrgilauda ruficollis. Next base: position 102,313 of record NW_024514764.1, on the reverse strand, counting down.
ATCATATTTGGAAAAGAACAGGATGGAATATTCTGGATCCATGGCTGTGCTGGGTTTAGAGGCCAGGCAGGAATATAAGGATGCGAGGAAATCATCCTGAAGGTCCTGGAGCCAAGCTCCCTGGGAAAGAGAAGGGAAATGCAAATAAAGATCATTTTTAGGGAGGAAATCACCCTCAGGGGGCTCGTCCACACCTGGGCATTTGGGAAGGGATTCTTCCCTTCAGGGGGTAAAACACTGGCACAGGTGTTAAAAGCTTTATCCAAAAAAAACCACCCCCAAAATTGCCAAAATTTTGCCCAAATTTAAAAAAAAATTTGCTCTGACTAGAAACTTCCATGGGGAACTCTCTAATTTCCAAACATTTTTTCAGGGAAATGGATTACAAACAGTAGAAGACAAAAACAAAACTAAGAAAAAACAAACACCAAAAAATCCCAAAACCCCCACTGATAAATGTTTGCAGGAGTGCCATCTTTCTGTCAGAAATATTTACTGAAAAACACAAATTGCTGCCAATTTAATTGCAATTACTGGCAATTAAGAGATAATGACAAAACCAGGGAAGAATGTAAACCTGGAATAGTCAGGTGGCATTTTCCACACTGCAACCACTTCCAATTGTAATTTTATCCCTTTTAATTGTGTTTTTACCACTCCTAGTTGTGCTTTTACCCCTTCTAATCGTGCTTTTACCCCTTTTAATTGTGATTTTACCCCTTTCAATTGTGCTTTTACCCCTTCTAATTACTCTTTTATGCCTTGAATTGTGTTTTTACCCCATCTAATTCTATTTTTGCCACTCCTAGTTGTGTTTTACCCTTTTTAATTATGTTTTTACCCCTTTTAATTGTGCTTTTACCCCTTGAATTGTGTTTTTACCCCTTTTAATTGTGCTTTTACCCCTTGAATTGTGTTTTTACCCCATTTAATTGTGCTTTTACCCCTTGAATTGTGCTTTATCCCAACGGCCCAGGGTGACTCTCCTGCAGAGATTCATTCCAATGCTGTGACACCCATTTTTCAGAGTCAATTTGATTTGCAAAGTCCCTTTGCCCCAGCTTCCTTCTCGCTCCAGGGGTTTGGAGAGGGAAATCCCCAATTCCCCAAGGTCTCCGTGGTGGGTTGGGCACTCCTGAGCCCCAGGCACAGGGCAGGTGTCCCCTGGAGGGTGGCACTGCCACGGCTCAGGGTGACAACCTGGGCACAGCTTTGGCTGCTCCGCCAGGTTTGAAGTGGAGAATTCCCAAGGAAAACAAATGCCAGCCCCGAGGGAAGCAGGGATTGAGGGTCCTCACCTGGGCACAGGCCAGCTGGCCAAAGCTGAGGCTGCACGGGGACCTTCGGCCTCGGGCCACCTCCAGGAGCTGCTCCTGGCTGGCTCTGGGGAACAGGGACAGCGTGGGATGGGGAACAGGGAGAGTGGGAATGGGAATGGGGAGAGAATGGGAATGGGGAACTGGGAGGGTGGGAATGGGAATGGGGAACAGGGACAGCGTGGGATGGGGAACTGGGAGAGGATGGGAATGGGAATGGGGAACAGGGACAGCGTGGGATGGGGAACTGGAGAGGATGGGAATGGGAATGGGGAACAGGGACAGCGTGGGATGGGGAAACTGGGAGAGGATGGGAATGGGAAACAGGGAGAGGATGGGAATGGGGAAACTGGGGGAAACTGGGTGGGGAACAACCGGGTGGGGTCAGAACCAGTGGGGAATTTGGGGGAAAACTGGAAGGGATGTGGGGCAGAACTGGAAGAGGGCACAAGCAGTGGGGAGCTGGGCACCAGACTGGGTGGGGGCAGGACTGGGGGGCACTGGGGAGAACTGGCTGGGGACAGATCAGATCTGGCTGGGGACAGATCCAGCTGTGAAGTGGCAGCCCTCAGCAGCCCAGAGCACAGCTGGACACAGCACCCAAAGGCTCCTGAGTGCCCCTGAGCAGGGTTTTCTGTCCCCCCAGGCAGGGCCAGCTCCCAGGAAGGATCCAGCCCTCCAAGCTGAGCAGGGCACAGAGGGCACAGAGGGACAGGGCAGGACGAGGGTGCTGGCACAGGGACAGGCAGGGGGGCACTGCTGACCCTCAGGCACAGAGCAGGTTGAGTGAGGTGTGGAGTGGAGCTGTTTGAGCCCCACTTGGAGCCAAGATAAGCTCAGCACCAGTGCCAAGGCTCTTGGCTGCTCCCCAGGGCCTGGCCCTGCCTTTCTTTGTCCTTCCCAGGCACAAATCCCCAGCAGGGCACTTTCCCTTCACTGTTTGAACAAGTGCAACCAGAGCCCTCCCTGCCCACGGGCAACCCCGGGGGAAAAATCCCAAAATCTGGGCTCAGAGGGATGTGGTCACCCCAAGAAAGCAGAACCCCTCCCAAGGAAATGCCACAATCCCTGGGGATGGTTCACCTACCTCTGCACTGAGGCACACACGGCAGATTCTGAGCCCCAGAAGGAAAAAAAGAGACAAAGGTAAGGAATTGTGAGAGGATTTGGCACACAGAGCCCTCTCTGAGCTTTCCTGACAAATATTTGGAAAGGAACTCACCATTGACAGGGGAGCTGGAGCACTGCACCAGGAGGGAGAGAAAAGAGATGGAGTTAAAATGCAGCTCTGAGATTATTTGTGAGCACTGCACAGATGGTGGGAGCCCTTTGGAATGGGATGGGACCTGGGAACACTGAAACCCCAAACCCTGAGCACACCCAAACCCCAAATCCTGGGCACAATGAAACCCCAAATCCTGAGGACACTGAAACCCCAAATCCTGAGGACATCCAAATCCCAAATCCAGAGCACACTGAAACCCCAAATCCTGAGCACACTGAACCCCAAACCCTGAGCACACCGAACCCCAAACCCTGAGCACACCCAAATCCCAAATCCCGAGCACCCCCGAGCACACCGAACCCCAAACCCTGAGCACACCCAAACCCCAAACCCCGAGCACACTGAACCCCAAACCTCGAGCACACTGAACCCCAAACCCTGAGCACACTGAACCCCAAACCTCGAGCACACTGCACCCCAAACCCTGAGCACACTGCACCCCAAACCCTGAGCACACTGAACCCCAAACCCCAAATCCAGGGCACACTGAACCCCAAACCCCAAACCCCGAGCACACTGAACCCAAACCCTGAGCACACCCAAACCCCAAACCCTGAGCACACTGAACCCCAAACCCCGAGCACACTGAACCCCAAACCCCAAGCACACTGAACCCAAACCCCGAGCTGCAGGTCAGCTCCTGGCCCCGTGCCCATCGGGGTGCCAGGGCAGTGCCAGGGCAGTGCCAGCCCATCCCACGCTCAGCCAAGCTCTGCTGTGCTCCCAGAGCAAGGAGAGCTGCCACCGCCTGATCTTTGCATCCCCCAGCCCAAGCCACCCTGGAAGGTTTTAACCACACACGTTGGAATTTTTGGTGTAAATCTGCCTTACCAGCTCTGTCCCAGCAGCAGCAGCCTTCTGGCACCCTGCAAGACAAGATTTGGGATCAGAGCCAGCCCAGAGCTCCTTCCCAGCCCCAGCCCAGCCCCCTCAGCTCCCTGAAGGATTCCAGAGTTCATTTTCTGCTGGATTCTGGCTTTTTCTGATTCAGAGTTGAGGTAACTGAGAGGTGTTTTCAAATTTTTATTCTATTTTTAGTCTCATGTGAAGGGTGAGACAATACAAATATTATAATTTAGGCTACTATGGAATATATTATATTAATATATACAGAATGTAATGTAATATAGAATATAGTATATATTAGCATATATTAATATAGTATATATTATAATAGTGCATATTAATGTATCAATACATTATTTATGTATAATATATAAATATATTATCAATATATAGTATATAAAATATATTATTGATATATAGTACATAATACATTAATGTATTATATATTATTATATATTATCTATAACATATAATATAATAATATATAATACAGTATATACAACAATATATATTATAATAATAGCATATAATAATGTATTATCTATATAAAATAAATTATATCATATACAAATAAATATATTTTAATATTTTATATTATATAGCAGTGGGACGAGGGCAGGGACAGGGAGGGGACACAGAGGGGGCTCTGCACTCCACAGGTCTGATGCAGGGGTGGCTTTCCTGCTGTGGATGAGTCCATTACCCAAAACCTGCATTAGGAAAGGGGTCCTAAAGCAGCTTGGACGAGCACAACACCTGCATTGCCTTCATTAGCACAATGCCTTCCTCAGTTACCTCGTTTTTAATCAGTTAATTAATGCAGAGCAGTCACTAATTAACAGCCAAAGGAACCTTCCCCTAACGGGGGCAGGGCCCAGGGAATGGCTCCCACTGCCCAGGGCAGGGCTGGGTGGATGCTGGGAATTGGGAATCGTTCCCTGGCAGGTGGGCAGGGCCTGGAACGGATTCCCTGTCCCAGGAATGAATTCCCCATCCCTGGAACGGATTTCCAATCCTGGAATGGATTCCCCATCCCTGGAAAGGATTCCCCCATCTGTGGAATGGATTTCCCATCCGTGGAATTAATTCCCCATCCCAGGAATGGATTTCCATCCCTGGAACGGATTCCCCATCCCTGGAATGGATTTCCAATCCTGGAATGGATTCCCCATCCCTGGAAAGGATTCCCCCATCTGTGGAATGGATTTCCCATCCGTGGAATTAATTCCCCATCCCAGGAATGGATTTCCATCCCTGGAACGGATTTCCATCCCTGGAATGGATTCCCCATCCCCGGAATGGATTTCCAATCCTGGAACGGATTCCCCATCCCTGGAACGGATTCCCCATCCCCGGAATGGATTCCCCATCCCTGGAGTGGATTTCCCATCCCTGGAAGTGTCCCTGGACAGGGCCTGGAGCAGCCTGGGATGGTGGAAGGTATCCCTGCCCATGAAGTGGAGGGGATTTAAGGTCCCTCCCAACCCAAACCATGCTGGGATTTATTATTCAATGAATACAGAGGTAATTAGATTTAATTATGATTATTCCTTAAGTGCTTTCCAGATACCCCAGCAGAGGAACAGGGAGCACCCAGCTCTGAACAGACAGCAGGAGAATCAACCCCAGTGGGGCCTTCCCACCCTAAAAACTAAAATATTTCACTCACAAATCTGACAACGAAAGGCTGGGGATTTAGAGCAAACACCAAAGTCACATTTTGTGCTCTGGCAGCACAATTTCCCCTTCTGAGGGTATGGAAACCCCCCTGGGCCAGCCCTCCCTCCACAGCACACTCACCCAGCAGCAGCAGGAGGAATCCCAGCCCTTGGAACAGGGGAGGCATTTCTGGACAGGTCTCCAGGAACCACCTCAGCTCAGCCAGGAAAAACCAAACAGGAATAAATAAATAAAAACCAAAACAGCACAGGTCTTCAGGACACCACAGGAATCAGTTCAGAAAGGAAAAATCAAAGAGGAATAAATAAATAAAAACCAAAACAGCACAGGTCTTCAGGACACCACAGGAATCAGCTCAGAAAAACAAAACCAAAGAGAAATAAATAAATACCAACCCCAAACTCAGAGGAGGAAAGGTCACGCGGAAATCTGAACACCCCAACGCCCTTCACAAACCCCAAAATTAACCCCAAAAATGGGGAAAAACTCCTGGGGGGTCTGGGAAAGCAGGGGGAGAATTTGGAGTTAATGAAGGCACCACGCCCTGAGCTGGGTCTGGGGTGGCAGAGGGACAGGAGGTGGCAGAGGGACAGGAGGTGGCCCAGGGTGGGTGGCAGAGGGACAGGAGGTGGCCCGGAGGGGTGGCAGAGGGACAGGAGGTGGAAGTGGAAGAAGAAGTGACCCAGGCTGGTGGCAGAGGGACAGGAGGTGGCAGAGGGACAGGAGGTGGCCCGGAGGGGTGGCAAAGGGACAGGAGGTGGAAGTGGAAGAGGAAGTGACCCAGGGCGGGTGGCAGAGGGACAGGAGGTGGCAGAGGGACAGGAGGTGGCCCGGAGGGGTGGCAGAGGGACAGGAGGTGGCACAGCTGGGTGTCAGAGGGGCAGGAGGTGACCCAGGGCCAGGAGGTGGCCCGGTTTGGTGGCCGTGCCTCCCGGAGGGGACCCGTGCCGCTCACCTGTGCCCGTGCCGGTCCCTGGCACGCTCGGGCACCGCGGGCTCCTTTTGACGGCAGCGCCGGGGCGTGGCGCTGGCCCCGCATCCCGGGATGGAGCCGGGAACGCCCCGGCCCCGGGAGCACCGGGGGGACGGAGCGGGAGCCGGGCACTGCCCCGGATCCAGGAGCGCAGAGGGGATGGAGCCGGGCACTCCTTGAGCTCCGGGAGCACAGAGAATAGGAGCGGGAGCCGGGCACTCCCTGGGCTCTGGGAGCACAAAAGGGATGGAGCCGGGCACCCCCCGTAGATCTATGTACATATATAGATATCTCTTTCTATATATATATAGATATATTTGATGGGGGTTTTTTTTAAATGTCCTGGCAATTCTTTAGCTTTGTTTCACCTTATATATCTTATATACATCTCTCTCTATAAATATATATATATATATGTATATATGTATATATATTTGAGGGTTTTTTTTTAATAAGTCCTGGCAATTCTTTAGCTTTGTTTCACCTTATATATCTTATATCTCTCTCTATATATATATAGATATCTATCTATATATATATATATAGAGAGAGAGATATATATAATAGATATATATATCTATATATATATATAGATATATATTTGCGGGGTTTTTTAAATAAGTCCTGGCAATCCTTTAGCTTTGCTTCACCTCTGACTCCCGGTGCAATAGTGCAGATTTGATTTTTAGGACTCGTGGATGCCATTTCCTCACAATGCAAACGCAGGTTTTTCACCACAATCGGCTGTTTGTTCTGGGAGCTCCCTGCATTTCAGCTTCCAACGCCTCACCCTGGGTTTTCCTCCTGAAAAACCGGGATTTTTCCCCTGGGAAGGAGGGAGGGAGCTGCAGCAGGGATGGGGTGGGGATGTCCTGCTCGTGCAGGAGCTTTCACAGCGACTCCTTGAGAAGAGCATCCGTGCAGGAAGAATTTCCTGCCAAGGTCCTCGCCAGAGAAACGAGAAAGAAAGAAGGAGAAACGAGAGAAACCTGCAGTGCTTTATTTCCATGAGCATTTTGTCTCTCCTGCCCAAGGAGAGAAGTCAAATTCACGAGTTTTGTGGCAATGCATAAAAAGCGCGCGCGCTGCAACAAAACCGCTTCAAACCTTGTGGAAATGGAGGTTTAAAAAAAAACTCAGTTTTTAAAAGGATTGTCTCTGCCTCAGCTACAACCATCCCCTGCCCATCCCCAATCCCAAACCTGCTCGGAGCTGTGGCAGGGTGAGGATGAGGATGAGGAGGCCACCCCAGCCCCGTGCCCCCGGGGGTGACACAACCTCTGTAAATGTCACCAGCAGGGAGGCTGCTGTCCTACCCACAGGACAATATTTGCCTCACCGAGGAGCTGTGTCACTCTGTTTGCTCAGGGCTGCCGTTCCCAGCGGGGAATTCGGGAACAGAAACAAAATTTTGGCTCCAAGGAGCTGCTGAGCCCACGCCCAGAAATGCCAGAGGGGTCAAGCCTGGAGGGTTTGGGTTTCACCACGTCTGTCTGTCCCAGGGAACAGGGGCAGGACAGCAGGAAACGGCCTCCAGGTGCACCAGGGGAAGTTTAATTTGGAGATTAATAAAGAATTTCCTCCCCCAGAGGGGTGAGCAGCCCTGGCACAGCTGCCCAGGGCGGTGCTGGGGTCACAGCCCTGCAGGGACTTCAGAGCTGGCCCTGGGACAGGTTTGAGGGGTGATCTTGGGACAGGTTTGAGGGGTGGCCTTGGGGACAGGTTTGAGGGGTGGCCTTGGGGACAGGTTTGAGGGGTGGCCCTGGCAGTGCTGGGGGAATGGCTGGGTTTTTAAATGCCTTTTCAAACCTCAGTGATTCTGTGATCTCATCCTCAGCTGCCTCAGCCCCTCACCTGAGCAGGATTTTTAGCAGCAAAGGAGGAGGAGAGAGGGAAGCCAGAGGTGTCAGAGATCTTTTCCTACCATCAAACACCCCAATCCTGACTGATCCCCTGCTCTGGGACCTGCAGGACAAAAATACAAACACCCCAACCCCTCTAACCCCAATCCTGATTTATCCCTGCTGTGGGCACTGCTGAGCAATCCCACAAACACCCCAATCCCAATCCTGATTGATCCCTGCTCTGGGAATTGCAGAGCAATCCCACAAACACCCCAGCCCCTCTAACCCCAGCCCTGGCTGACCCCTCCCGCAGCCCCTCCTGTGTCCCAGGGACAAAGGGGACACCCCCAGAAGGGCCAGCAGCATCAAACCTCCGTTTGCAGCTGGAATTCAGCCCCACTGTTCCCTCCTGCAGGTTTACACAAGGGATTTCCTTGGCTCCCTCGGTGCTGTTTGCATTGCCCCAGCCCCAAACCACACTCAGGGAAGGCTCCAAGCCCTGCAGAGCAAACAGACTGAGCAAGAGAGGGGAAAAGGGGAAAGGGACTGCAGTGACCTGAGCTGCCCCTCTGTGCCAGGCTCTGCGGAGCAGCAGAGCCCGGAAATGTGCCCAGAAATGTGCCCAGGAATGTGCCCAGAAATGTGCCCCAGCCCCTCCTGCTCAGGATCCCATCCCACCCCTTCCCATGGATCCTATTCCATGGATCCCACCCCATCCCATCCTATTCAATTCCATCCATGGATCCCACTCCCTAGTTCTCACCCCATCCCATGGATCCCATCCCATGGATCCCATCCTATTCAATTCCACCCCATCCCGTTCTATCCCATGGATCCCTTCCCATGGATCCCACTTCATTCTGTCCCATGGATCCCACCCCATCCCATCCTATTCAATTCCATCCCATGGATCCCATTCCCTGGTTCTCACACCATCCCATGGATCTCATCCCATTCCATCCCATGGATCCCACCCCATGGATCCCATCCTATTCAATTCCGCCCCATGGATCCCATTCCATGGTTCCTACCCCCTCCCATGGATCTCACCCCATTCCATCCCATGGATCTCACCCCATGGATCCCATCCCATCCCCATCTCATGGATCCCACCCTGCGGATCCCTTCCCACCCCATGGTTCCCACCCCATTCCATCCTATTCCATTCCATCCCATGGATCCCACCCCATCTCATGGATCTCATCCCATGGATCCCATTCCCTGGTTCTCACCCCATCCCATGGATTCCCATCTCGTGGATCCCACCCCATCCCATCCTCTTCTCATCCCATCCCCATCCCATGGATCCCCCCCCATGGATCCCATCCCATGGATCCCCCCCCACGGATCCCCAGGGCTCCCCGTTCCCAGGCCCAGCAGTTCTCTTTGTCCCCCCGTTCCCAGGCGAGGCAGGGAGAGCTGCTGGGGGCACCCAAAACGCTGCAGCCCCCCTCCAGCACGGCTGGAACCGCCTCACTCCTCATTCCCAGCACAAAAAAACCCAGGAAAAGGAGATGTGGGAAGGGGCTCGGGGCGTGCCCAGCCTGGCACAGCGAGGCTGGCACCCGGGCACGGACAGAGCAGCTTAACCCGCGGGGGAGAAACACAAATAGGGACAGAAATGGACAGAAATAGGAACAGAAACAGGAAATATGTACGGATAGAAACGTAAAACGTAGATAGAAGTGTAAATATACGTGTAAATACGCACATAAATATAAATATAAGCACGACTATGAGTGCAAATAAATATAAATAAGTATGTACAGAGTCACCTGCAGCGGGTGCCAGGTCGTGCAGAGCCCAGTCCCAAAAAGCAGAGCAGATCCCTGTGTCCCACCCTCCCCAAACCCCAAATGTTCCCCACCCTAATTGCTGAGGTTAATTACCCCTCAGCACCCGGGCCGAGCAGCTGCGGGGATTTACCCCGCACACAGCAGGAAATTCACCTCGGTTTGTACATAATTATTGCTTTTTTGTTTGTTTGTTTGTTTTTCTCACAGCCTTTCCCCGGCATTTGCCGGGATTTAATTTTGGGATCCCCTTGAGGCAGGAGATTCACACCAGCCCACAGCACGTGAAAGAAGAGGAGTTACACCGAATTTTCCTGGCTCCGGCACCTTTTTATTTGCTTAGAACGCCAAAAGGCTTTATATATTATTAGTTTATTCCAAAAAGGTGATATCTACAGAGCAAAAATAAAAAATATTATATTAAAATTGCGGCGGTGGGGCGGCCGCTTTTACGACAGTGCTGCTGCTCGCTTTGCGGCGGTGCTGTAGTCCCGTGTCACGACGATCGCGCTCGCTTTGCGGCGGCATGGCGGCGCGGTTCAGCGGGGTGCTGCAGCTGACGGAGCTGGACGATTTCATCGCCCCCTCGCAGGTGGGGCCGCCCCGGCGGTGGCGGCGCTGGGGGCCCGCGGGGCGGGCGCTGCGGAGGGACCCTGAGGGGAGGCGGCGGTGCCACCCTCAAGCTTTGCCCCGCGGTGTCACCGCACGGACCCGGCCCGGGCCGTGGAACCGCTGCCGCTGCTGCTGAGGGGGGACAGGGAGGGATGGGAGCTGATCCTCCCTCAGAGCGCGGGGCAGGGCTCGGGGACACCGCGGGGACACTGCGGGACACTGGGGTCACTGCAGGGACACTGTGGGGTCACTGTGGGAACACCATGGGGTCACTGTGGGGACACTGTGGGGTCACTGTGGGTCACTGTGTGTCACTGTGGGGTCACTGTGGGGACACCATGGGGTCACTGCAGGGACACTGTGGGACGCTGTGAGTCACTGTGGGGTCACTGCGGGATCACTCTGGGGTCACTGGGACACTGGGGTCACTGCACTATCACTGGGACACTGGGGTCACTGCGGGGACACCATGGGGACACCATGGGATCACTGCAGGGACACTGTGAGTCACTGTGGGTCACTCTGGGACACTGTGGGGTCACTGCGGGATCACTGTGGGACACCATGGGGTCACTGTGTGTCACTCTGGGGTCACTGGGACATTGGGGTCACTGTGGGGTCACTGCAGTATCACTCTGGGGTCCCTGGAACACTGTGTGTCACTCTGGGGTCACTGGGACACTGTGTGTCACTCTGGGGTCACTGGGACACTGTGGGGTCACTGCGGGATCACTCTGGGGTCACTGGAAGTGTCACGCTGGGGTCACTGGGACACTGTGGGACACTGTGGGGTCACTGCGGGATCACTCTGGGGTCACTGGAACACTGTGTGTCACTCTGGGGTCACTGGGACACTGTGGGGTCACTGTGGGATCTCTCTGGGGTCACTGGGACATTGGGGTCACGGCGGGGTCACTGCAGTATCACTCTGGAGTCTCTGGAACACTGTGTGTCACTGTGGGGTCACTGGGACACTGTGGGACACTGTGGGGTCACTGCGGGATCACTCTGGGGTCACTGGGACATTGGGGTCACAGCGGGGTCACCCCAGAGGACAGCAGTGAGAGCACAGTGCTCGGCAGGGAGTGAGCAGCGAGCAGGGATCCTCAGGCAGGGCACAGAGCAAAATGTCAGTCCTGCTCTGGATCCAGATTCATAGCCAGGATTTTTCATATCCAGGTTCATATCCAGATTCATATCCAGGATTTATATCCAGATTCATTTCCAGGATTTTTCATATCCAGGTTCACACCCAGGTTCATACCCAGGTTCACACCCAGGTTTTATATCCAGATTCATTTCCAGGATTTTTCATATCCAGGTTCACACCCAGGTTCACACCCGGGTTCACACCCAGATTCATACCCAGGTTCATATCCAGGATTTATATCCAGATTCATTTCCAGGATTTTTCATATCCAGGATTTATATCCAGATTCATACCCAGATTCATATCCAGGATTCATACCCAGATTCACATCCAGGATTTTTCACACCCAGATTCACACCCAGATTCACACCCAGGTTCATATCCAGGATTTATATCCAGATTTATATCCAGATTCGTACCCAGATTCGTATCCAGGATTCATACCCAGATTCATATCCAGGATTTTTCATATCCAGATTCACACCCAGGTTCACACCCAGATTCACACCCAGGTTCATATCCAGGATTTATATCCAGATTCATACCCAGATTCGTTTCCAGGATTTTTCATACCCAGATTCACATCCAGGATTTTTCACACCCCGATTCACACCCAAGTTCATATGCAGGATTTATATCCAGATTTATATCCAGATTCATACCCAGATTTGTATCCAGGATTTATATCCCGATTCATATCCAGGATTCACACCCAGATTCACACCCAGATTCACACCCAGGTTCATATCCAGGATTTTTCACACCCAGGTTCACACCCAGGTTCCCACCCCGAGTTTATCCCTGTATCTGCTCTGCAGAAGAGCCTTGCTGAGCCGAGGCTGTGCAAGGAGCCCAGCAAAGCCCAGCTGGTGAATTCTCGGTGGGGATGGCTGTGTGAGGGAATTCCTCAGGGAATAAAGAACAGCTTGTGTTTGCAGTGCAGGACCGGGCTCTGAGCCCTGCCAGGGGCATCCCCTTAGGGGAACCTCGGAGTGCTCAGAGGACAGGCAGGACACGGAATCACAGGGGATCAAATCCACAAAAACCCCTGGGCTGGGCTGGCCACCAGAGCAGCGTGGCACTGAGCCCCTCCTGTCCCCAGCTGGGCTGGGCACTGGCACCTCCCTCGGTGGGCTGGGCTGTGGGCAGAGGAGGAGGAGGAGGAGGAGGAGGAGGAAGGGGCTGGCTGCTCCCCAGGAGGAGCAGAGCCGGGCTGGGGTGACGCTGAGCTGTTCCTGCTGCAGTGCTGAGGGAAACGGGGAATCCCAGCCTGGAGGGCAGCCCCAGAGCTCCTCATCCCCCACTTCTTCTTTTTTATTCAGTCCCTGTCTTTATGTGTTTTATCCCCTCTTTTTTAAAAATTTAATCCCAAATATTTATTCTTTATTCAATCCCCTATACTTATTTTTATTCAATCCCCTATATTTATTTTTTATTTGATCCCCTATTTTTTAAAATGTAATTCTCAATATTTATTTAATCCCCAATATTTATTCTTTATTCAATCTCTATATTTGTTATTCAATCCCCCATATTTCTTTTTTATTCAATCCCCTATATTTATTTTTTATTTTATCCCCTATTTTTAAAAATGTGATTCTCAATATTTATTAAATCTCCAATATTTATTCTTTATTCAATCCCCTATACTTATTTTTTATTTTATCCCCTATTTTTTTAAAAATGTAATTCTCAATATTTATTCAATCCCCTATATTTCTTTTTTATTCAATCCCCTATATTTCTTTGATTTTTATCAATCCCAATATTTCTTTTTATCAACCCCAATATTGATTTTTATCAACCCCACTATTGATTTTTATCAATCCCAATATTTCTTTTTATCAACCCCAATATTGATTTTTATCAATCCCCATATTGATTTTTTTTATCAATCCCAATACTGATTGTTATCAACCCCAGTACTGATTGTTATCAATCCCAGTATTGATTGTTATCAATCCCCTTCCTTGCCCAGCTCACCCCAGGCTCTGCTGCCCTTTCAGGAGTGCATCCAGCCTGTCAGAGTGGACAAGAATCCTGGGAAAGCAGCAGCCAGGATCAGAATCGAAGCTGATGGGAGCTATTTCCAGGTCAATCAGGTATGTGGGGTCTTTGTTCTGTGTAAAAACCCAGAAAAATGAGTGTACTTTAGTAATTTAATTAGCTGCATTCGTTTATTGCCTCAAAGAGATGCTGTCAGCATTCTTGTACTTTTTTCTTTTTAATTTATAATCAATAATTCCAATTTTGTGCCACTTTTATGCTCTGAAACACTGGCATTAATTACTGATTATTTATATAAGAGCAGATAAGCTGAGATTGTATTAAACTTTAATTTAACAGCATTTTAATTTATAAATTATTTTCTAAGCAGTCATTTTATAATCAGTAATTCCAATTTATTCCAGTTTTTGATTCTCTGAAACCCTGCCATTAATTTGTGATGGTTTTCTTAAGAGAGCAGATAGGATGGAAAGTTCATTTATTTTATCAATACTTAAGGATTGGCAGTTCCAGGTTGAAAAGTTGATTTATTTGATCAATATTTAAGGATTGGCAGTTCCAGGTTGAAAAGTTGATTTATTTTATCAATATTTAAGGATTGACAGTTCCAGGTTGGTTGGGACAATGTCCTTGTGCTCACTCAGAGATTTAACCAAGATATTTTTAATAAATCATGCTGGACTTTTAAAAAAATAATATTTTAAATTATTTCTTGAAAAGCTTGAAGAATTCAGAAGCTTGCAGAATTCAGGCTGAGTTTTTCCTGTTTTCACCTAAAAAAGTTGGCACTGCTCAGTTAACCAGGCTGGGAATTCCTCTAGGAAGGGAACTTGGAACTTGAGGCAGATTTTGATTTAGAAAAAGGAGGACACAGCACTTGCAAAGGAGTCTGGCTCCTTATTTTAAAATGTTAATAGTGCCTCATTTCCTGCTCTATTCCTGGCTTTACTGAGGAGTGATGATTAGAGGAGAATCTCTTGGGAAAACCAAATTATTCAGGGCAGGTGGAAAGGAAAATATTCCCTTCCAGTGTGTGGGATGAGATCCCCCTTGCTGTGCCAAATAATCCCATGAAAAGCAGCCAGCTTCAGGTGCCTTTGTCCTCATCTCACTAAAAAGAAAGATTTTCTTAAATGATAAACCAAGAATATCAAAAGAGCAACATCTTCATTATTTGTAGCAAAGTGGGGAAACTGCTCCTTAAATCCTGGGGTCAGAACTGAGCCACCTCTGGGTTTTTGGGGTTTTTTGGGTTTTTTTTTTGTAGGATGGGGAAGCACAAAAACTGGAGAAGGCCAAAATCAGCCTGAATGATTGCCTGGCCTGCAGTGGCTGCATCACCTCAGCTGAGAGTGTCCTGGTGAGCCAGCAGAGCCACGGGGAGCTCTGCAAGGTGCTGGCTCTCAACAAGGTGGGTCCCTGCAGGAAAAGGGGGAGAATCCACAGGAAAAGGGAATTCCTGAGGGATCCCACTACACTCCTGGGGTTTATTCTCATTTTTCAAGGGGTTGGTGTTGGTTCCTGCCTCGGGGTGAGCTCTGTGGTGCTGCCAGCTCTGCCACTTTGGGGTTTTTGGGTTTTTTTCCAGGCTGCTGCTGCCCACGAGCAGAAGCTGGTGGTGGTTTCTGTCTCCCCCCAGTCCAGAGCCTCCCTGGCTGCAAGGTGCAAACTGGGGCTGCTGGAGACAGCCCAGAAGCTGACCACCTTCCTCAAGGGTTTAGGCAAGTGTGGGCTTTCCTGCTCTCTGGGCTGAGCACAAGTTAAAGGGGTTTAACCCCCACGGGGATGCCAGACTGTCCCAAAATTCAGTCACACAGTGAGCCTGGAGGGAGGGGAGGAAAGCTTGGAACAAGGAGGGAGAAGGACTTTTGTAAGGGATTCCAGACTGTCCCAAAATTCAGTCACACAGTGAGCCTGGAGGGAGAGGAGGAAAGCTTGGAACAAGGAGGGGAAGGATTTTTTATAAGGAATTCCAGACTGTCCCAAAGTTCAGTCACACAATGAGCCTGGAGAGAGGGGAGGAAAGGAAAAAGGAGGGGGAGGAATTTTTTAAAGGGCAGGACAAGGGAAAGGATTTAAACTCCCAGAGGACAGGGTCAGATGGGATGTTGGGAAGGAATTCCTGGCTGGGAGGGTGGGCAGGCCCTGGCACAGATTCCCAGAGAAGCTGTGGCTGCTCTGGATCCCTGGAAGTGTCCAGGACCAGGCTGGCTCACCCTGGGACAGTGGAAGGTGTCCCTAAAATTGGAACTGGGTGGGCTTTAAGGTCCCTCCCAACCCAACCCATCCCAGGATTCCATGAAACCCCTGAAGGTCCATAACTGCTGACACTGACTGCAGCTGAAATTGGCTTTAGGAGAGAAATCATTTCATTTACTCATAAATATTTAAATACACAGATACTCAGTCACGGTGGGGACCATTCCAGGGACACAGTGGCATTATTTTCCCCACTGCTTTGCTCCTGGAATGCCCTCCCTGAGGGCAGGGGGATTTTGGCTGCCCTGGCTGCCCCAGCCTTGTCTCCCTTGCAGCACCTGCCCCCTGACAGGATCTACCACGTCACAGTCATGCCCTGCTATGACAAAAAGCTGGAGGCCTCCAGGCCAGACTTCTTCAACCAGGAATACCAGAGCAGGGATGTGGATTGTGTCATCACCACAGGTAAGCAGAGCCACAGGAGATTCCCAGTTCCAGCACATTCTGGGAGCCTTGCAGTGTTCCCTGGCTGTATTTACCTTTAATAGTGCAAATCATGCCCTGGTGAAATGCAGGTGCAGTTCAGGGACTGCTCTGTGGGGTTTGTTTTCCTGTATCCCAAAAATAAGAACTCCTTGTGCCTGGTTCTGCTCTAGGAGAAGTGCTGAAGCTGCTGGAGCAAGAAGGAGTGTCCCTGTCAGATGTAGATCCTTCTCCCCTGGACACTGTGTAAGAGCAAAATCCCATTTCAGTCATGTTCCCTTTCCTCCAGGATTTAGGGAGTTCAGAATTCCCCTTCCCTCTTCCCTTTCCTCCAGGATTTAGAAAGTTCAGAATTTCCCTGTTCCCTTTTCTCCAGGATTTAGGGAGTTCTGAATTCCCCTTTCTTTGTTCTCTTTCCTCCAAGATTCAGAATTCCCCTTTCTTTGTTCTCTTTCTTCCAAGATTCAGAGAGTTCAGAATTCCCCTTTTCCTGTTCTCTTTCCTCCAGGATTTAGGGAGTTCAGATTTTCCTGCTCCCTTTCCTCCAGGATTCAGAGAGTTCAGAATTCCCCTTTTCCTGCTGTTTTACACAAGTGTGTTTGCCCTTGGTTTGGTTTCCTGTGTCACTTGAACCAGAACAATTGGGAGTTAAAATATTTCATGTCAGAATATGGTGAATTTCCACTGGAGAATCACTCCAGCTCCTTTCATCCCACAAAAAGCTGCTGCAGCCTTTGGGAAGGACAAGAATCTGTCCCAGTGCTAAAAATTTCCTGAAGCAGAAGCTGTTGCTCCTCCTTAGCAGAGCCACTGCAAAGATCCCAGAATTAAAGCAGAAATAACAAATATTTAGGTCACCCAGTTGATCTGCAGGAGGCTGTTGGTGGAAAAATGACATTTAGGACGTGTCAGATGGGACTGGGGCTGTTGAACTGAGGAGGAAATTCTGCTCCAGGGCCAGCTGCACACGCTGGGGTGGGGTGGGAGCAGGTTTTGGGGTCTGGCTCTGCACTGAGCACCCAGAGCTGCCTGTGCTTCAGGGCAAGGGACCATCCCGAGCTCCTGGCACCTCCCTGGCTCATCCATCAATTCATGAGCATTCATTGCAGAATCCTGGAATGGTTTGGCTGGGAAGGACTTTAAAACCATCCAACCCCAACACCTTGCACCATCCCAGGCTGCTCCAGGCCCTGTCCAGCCTGGCCTGGGACACTCCAGGGCCGCAGGGACACGCTGTGCCGCACGCCGCCGCTCCCGGGAGAACGGGAGCAGCTGGAGCTCAGGGCAAGCTGCAGTTCGGCTGCTGCCACTGTCCTGGGGCAGCCCCTGGAGCTTTGTGTGCCCCCAGAAGCCCTGAAGGTGCTGCTGCTGTGGCCCCAGAGGCCCTAAAGGTGCTGCTGCTGTGCCCGCAGGCTCGGCGGGGCTGCGGAGGAGCTGCGCTCGCACCGCGGCGGGGGCTCGGGCGGCTTCCTGGAGCACATCTTCAGCCACGCTGCCCGGGAGCTCTTCGGCATCCACGGGGCCTCCATCCACTACAAACCTCTCAAGTAAGGAGCTCAAATCCCACACAAAACTCGGGGTTTTTTGTTGTTTTTTTTTTTCAGGAGTTCTCTCCTTTTTTTTTTATTATTTTTTTTCCGATGTTAAAGTTCGCTTCCGGGCTGTTCCCTCCCGCAGCTGCTCAGCAATAAATCAGCCAATTCCAGGCAGGCAGGGAGAATTCCAGGGAGAATTCCAGCCCCTTCCCCAGCCACACACCTGGAGTTTGGCCTGGTGGATTCTCCCACTGGTAACTTGTAGAATAATTATAAAATTTTAGAGTGATTAAGAAGGCAAAGCTCTCACGGAGCTGGGATTCCTCACCTTGGATCAGGCCAATCAGGGAGATTTGTCACTGATTATTGATCCCAGAAAACCTTGTGGGAGGGCTTTGGGGCTCTGTTTAACTGCAGTGAGACACAAAATAAATCACCTGAGTTTGGGCATTGAGGCTCATCCACCTGAGATTCCTTCTGGCTTCCCAGTTCTAATTTAATGTATCCTTTGGAATTAATTATATCCCTAATGAGCAATTTTTGTGTTTAGGATTCCCTGGTTTAGGAAGCAGAAAAAACAGTCTCAAAATCTTGATAAAAATCAAGTTACTTACTTTTTTTTTTTATCATGACCAGGTATTCCCACTAACCTCAGAAATCTGGAATGCTCAGTCAGGGTTTGTTCCCGTGTTTTATGATCCAGCAGAAGTCAAAAATCCCCTGAGGGGCTCCGTTGATGATGGCTGAAGGAACTCAGGTCTGTCAGGGAGGGGCTCCCTGTGCTGAGCTTTTCAGGCTTTCTCCAGCACAGATATCCTTCAGCAAACTCTGCTCAGGTGGCTCCAGCAACCCTGGAAGGCTCTGGAAGGAATTCCTTCCTGTTTCCCTTGGATGGCACAGAACTAGGACAGCTCTTCAGTGAGACTCACAAGGAATTTGGGTTTTGCACAGGGCCCTTTGAAGCTTAAAACAGAAACTCATTTGGAGAAGCCACTTGCTGTGCTCTGCTCCCTCAGGAACAAGGACTTCCAGGAGGTGACCCTGGAGAGGGATGGAGAGGTGCTGCTGCACTTTGCCCTGGCCTATGGGTTCAGGAACATCCAGAACCTGGTGCAGAAGCTGAAGAGAGGGAAGTGCCCCTATCACTACGTGGAGGTGATGGCCTGTCCCTCAGGTGAGGCTGCTCTCAAATCCAGCCTGGGGGGAGCTCCAGGGCATTCCAGACAGGAGGAATGGGAGATTTCTCACCCCCTTGGGCTGTGACAGCCACCCCATCACAGCACTGAGGGGGATCTCCCTACCTCTGAGCCAGTAATTCCTCAGGATTTAAAGAATTGCAGCTGAATTCCATCACACAACATTTGCACCATTAATTAACTAATTGCTTTTAAGGAGGATTTCCTGAGCTCTGGTACCTGAGGGGATTTTCCTCCTGAAATTGCCCAGGCCTGACCATCACACTTACAGAAAATGCTGCTGTGGCTGGTGGAGAAATGTTTAATATTTGATTCCATTTTCCTTTTGCTGGCTCCCTTGGGAGCAGGGGCAGCCTGAGCCCACTGAGGGCCCCTCTGCCTCTTGGAGCTGCTCCTTCCCAAGGATCCACACAGCTCTGGGAGCCTCCCAGCTCCCAGGACTCATCCCAGGCACTTTTCCCTCTCCTCCAGCTGTGTCTCCAAGGCTGGGCTCACCTGGGCTGGGCTCAGGCTCCCTGCTGGGGGCAGGAGATAAGAGCTGGCAGAGCCCCAGCTGGAGCCAGCCCAGCATCTCCCTGCCCTGTGGCCCTGCTGCTGCCAGATAACTGGGGCTGAACCTCCATCCCTGAGCTGTTTTCATTGCTGCAGCTGTTTGCAGGAGCAGGATAAATGACCTGGAATTTCTGAGGATGTTTTCCCAGCTGAAATTCTTCATGCCTTTTTTTTTCCCTCCCCCCCCAGGCTGTTTGAATGGAGGAGGGCAGATCAAACTGGAGGGAGAATCCAGCAAGGAGGAGCTGCAGCAGGTGGAGAGGTTGTATGACTCCCTGAGGGCTGAGATTCCAGAGGAAAACCAGGCTGTGAGGGAGCTCTACGAGCACTGGCTGGGGGGCTGGGGCTCAGAGAGGGCTCTGCAGGTGCTGCACACTCAGTACCACGCTGTGGAGAGAGCCAGCTCTGCCCTCAGCATCAAGTGGTGAGGGCTGCCCAGCCCAGGAGACCCTCAGTGCCTTCTGAACTCACACTGCTGCTCCTCCAGGGGCTCTGTGCAGCTCCTGCCTCTGGGACAGTGCCTGGCACTGCTGGTTCCTCCAGCTGGAGGGAGAGGTGATGGCAATAACCCCAAAGTGTGACAGGGACACAGCAGGAGAGGCAGAAACACATCCCGGGCTGATGGGACAGCCCCTGCACTGCTCCACCAGCCCCAGTCCTGCCAGAACTGAGGAGCTCAAGGATTCAGAGTCAGCTCCAGGCTGAGCTTTGTGCCACAGCCCAATTTCCTTCCTCCAGGCCTTGCTGGATTGTCACAGCACTCAGTTCTGTGCCTGCCTCTGCTGGAACAGCCTCATTCCATTAGAAATGGTCTCATTCCAGGCCTGGAGTTCTCCCTCTCACTGCCCTGCAGGGTCTGTGCCCTCAGAGAGGGGATCCAAAGCCTGGGATCCGCCCTGGGGCTGGAGTGAATGCTGGGATTCCTTTTCCTTAAATTATAATAATTTATACCAAGGGCAATTCCTTCTCTGTGTTTTCTTCCTGAACACTCAGCAGGGAGTCAGAGAATTGTCACATTCACCCACCCTCAGCAGCCACTTACTGAGGGATAATATCCCTAAATCCAGACAAAACAGGCACTTAGTGCTGGATAACATCCTGAAATTACCACAGAATAATTCCTGACCTTGGGGCTGGCAGGAACCAAAGCCTCCTCTGCACTTTCTTCCAATGAATCCACAGAGCAAATGCTGAATTTTCATGTTTTTAATTAAAAGCTTTCCATTTTTCAGCTGTTGCTGATCATTCACGACCTCACAGTGTTCCAAGGCATCAACCTCCCCCTGCTGCCCCCTCCCCTCCTTCCTGAGGAGCACACTGGTGCTTCCAGAGAATTCCCTTTGCCATGCAGGGGTTTGGCTGAAGCAGGAGCTGGCCAGGGAGGGGCTCCAGGCTGGGCTCAGTGCAGGGCACACCACATCAGCCCAGAAATGCACAGTCAGGGAGGCTGAATTAGCTGGAAATGAAATCACAGGGCTCTGCACTCGCTCACCTCCCCAGCTCCCAGGCCACTGCAGCCACCCTGGGCTCCCTGCTCTGCCACCAGAACAGCTGGAATTTGTCCCAGCTCTGAGGTGAGGAGCAGGTTCACACCCCCAGGGCCAGCCCTGCTCCCAGGATAAATGAAATCCCAGAGGGGACATCCACGACTCCAGCATTTCATGGGAACTGAGGAATGCAGGCCGTGGCACCAAGGGAGCTTTTGCAGCTGGATAAATCCTTCCCCTTCCATGCAAAGTAAATCCAAACTATAATTTATTAAATGGAAAAAAAAACCCCAAACCCTTAATTTGTAGCACAGGAAAAAGCCCCAAACCAGACTCCAGTGGCAACAAAGAAATTCACAGTCCACACATGAAAATCCCTGAAATCAACTCTGTCCCAGTGCTGGGAGCTGCCATCAAACCCTCATTTTCTCCACAAAAAAAAAAAAAAAAAGGAATGACTTCACAGGTGTGAAGTGCCTCCCCACACCTGCAAATAAAACTCTGTTCCTTTCTCAGACAAATAAAACACAGCCCTGGTTTTGCACAAAGTGAAGGCTGGGGAGGCCTGGGAGCCCCAGCTGCTCCCTGGCTCTTGACAAGGCAGTGTCCATGGAGTTGGCACCGAGTGTTTTCCAGTTTTTATCTTGGAAAAAGCAAAATGCAGAAAGGGATGCCTGGCAGAACTTTGTTCTTGGCTGCCTAAGCTCTGTCCCAGCTTGGGAAATCCCTCCTGGGCAGACCCTGGCTCCTCCTGGACACCCCACGGGGCCAAGGGCTCCCCAGGGCAGCGACTGGGCCATGAACCCCTGCAGAAATCCCTGTGGGACCTACTGGAAAAAAGAGGGGGAACCCTCCCAAACCCTGCTGTGCTGAGAGGTTTGTCAGCACAGGGCTGGGGTTGGGTGGGTACCGGTGCCACCAGTGCCACCAGTCACTTCCCAGTGTCCCGTGGGGGGACCCAAGTGTCCCTCACACAGGACACGGGGCCAGAGGGGCCGTGGGGGCTCCCAGGAGTCCCAAAGCCACCAGCACAGCAGCCCTGGATTGGGATGCAGGGCAGGCACAGGAGCCTGGTGCTCCGTGGGGCACAGCACCACAATCCCTGAGCATCCCTGGCTCCCTTCCATGGCAGCTCCCCAAAACTGGGACTGTCCCCTGCTCCAAGCCACCTCCTGACCCTCTGCCAGCACCCCAGCACCGAGGGGGGGTCCCACAGCCTGGGCTCTCCAAAGGGACCCCCGAGGGGAGCAGAGCAGAGCAGAGCAGCCTCACACAAGCAGCCTAAAGACAAAATCCAGCCCAGCTGGAGCCAAGCCGGGCTGGGCCCGGCCGGGAGGGAGCCCTGGCACCACGGGGGTGTCACTTCTTCTCCAGGAAGGGGTCGAAGAGCCCCCAGTCGAAGGCCAGCACGGCCTGGGGGTTGGGCCTCTCCTTGGGCTTCTTGAAGTTGTCCCTGTGGGAGCGCAGAGCCCTCAGCACCTCCACGGGCTCCGTCCTGCCCGTGAACCTCTGCACGGCCTCCTCCCTGCAAGGGGACAGCCCTGCTGTGCCCTGGGGACAGGAGGGGACAGCAGGGCACCCCCACCCTGTGCTGGGGTGACCCCGTGTCCGGGCAGCCTCCCCTCACCCTGGGCTGGGATTTCCCAGCAGGGTTTGGGAACGGGGATGGTGCAGGAGAGGAAGAGGAGGGGGCTTGGGGCAGGAGCCCAGCAGTGCTTACGTGACCCGCAGGAAGGGGTTGTAGAGGAACTCCTCGTGCAGCGTGGAGGGCACCGTGGGCAGGTCCTCGTCATCCCTCTGCTGCCAGGGGACAGAGGTGTCCAAAGCCACTGCCATCCCATGCCCCGCTCCCCACCCTGGCACAGGGGGCACCGCCACTCACTTTGGCCCACGCCAGCTTCTCCTTCACCATTTCATTCTCTGGCTCCACCTTCAAGGCGAATTTGAGGTTTCTGACGGTGCATTCGTGGCCACAGAAAACCTTCTGCAGGAGGCAGCCAGCATCAGACCCGCTCCCAGGGCAGGTCCCAGCCTGGAATCCCTGCCCTGAGCCCCCTCCCGGCCCCAGGAGCCCCCCAGGGAGGGGAGGGGAGGGCACTCACCGTGTCCTTGGGCAGGGTCCCCAGGATCTGGGTGAGGTTGGTGTGCATCTGCTCCGCCGTGCCCTCGAAGAACTGCCCGCAGCCCCCCACGAACAGGGTGTCACCTGTGGGACAGGGGTGGGCACCGAGGGACCCCAGGGCCAGGGGTGGGGGTGCCAGGGTCACCCCAGCAGCGCTGAGTGTGGGGACAGGCGGCACACAGGGAGTGTGTCCCCAAAAGCCACGGGGGCAGGGGGGTACCTGAGAAAAGAGCTGGAGCATCCGGGGAATCGTCCTCCCACATGAAGTAGCACATGTGGCCCGAGGTGTGGCACGGGGTGAAGAGACACCTCACCCTGATGGCCCCGAACTGGGGGGACAGAGGGTCAGGGTGCCCCTGAGGGGGACAAACACACCCCCCAGACCTCCCCTCGCCTGCCTGGGGCCCAGCAGGTGACAGATCTGAAGGGACTTTGGGGGGGTCCAGCTCTGTCTGCTCCGATGGCATTTGGGACCCAGGAGAGGGTGGGAGCCTCCAGCACAACCCCAAACAGGCTGGGATTGGGATGAGGCTCCTCCTCCATGCCAGCCTGGAATCTGTGGGGCCACATCTGCACCCACCCACCCCAGGACCAAGAGCTGAGCACGGCCCAGCAGCACCAACCCCGCTGGGGACAGTGTGACCATCCCATTGGGGACAGCATGACCATCCCATTGGGGACAGCATGACCATCCCACTGGGGACAGTGTGACCAACCTCACTGGGGACAGCATGACCAACCCCGCTGGGGACAGTGTGACCAACCCCACTGGGGACAGTGTGACCATCCCATTTGGGGACAGTGTGACCATCCCACTGGGGACAGTGTGACCACCCCATTGGGGACAGCGTGATCACCCCACTGGGGACAGTGTGACCAACCTCACTGGGGACAGCATGACCAACCCCGCTGGGGACAGTGTGACCAACCCCACTGGGGACAGTGTGACCAATCCCACTGGGGACAGTGTGAGCATCCCACTGGGGACAGTGTGACCAACCTCACTGGGGACAGCGTGACCATGCCACTGGGGACAGTGTGACCACCCCACTGGGGACAGTGTGACCACCCCATTGGGGACAGCGTGATCACCCCACTGGGGACAGTGTGACCAACCTCACTGGGGACAGTGTGACCAACCTCACTGGGGACAGCGTGACCAACCCCACTGGGGACAGTGTGACCAATCCCACTGGGGACAGTGTGAGCATCCCACTGGGGACAGTGTGACCAACCTCACTGGGGACAGCGTGACCATGCCACTGGGGACAGTGTGACCACCCCACTGGGGACAGTGTGAGCACCCCGCTCCCCTCCCTGGCCCCCCGGCAGGGCCCACCCCAGCCCCCCGAGCAGAGGAGCCCTGTGGGGTCCCGGTGTCCCCGGGCACGCACCGAGAGCTCCTGGCCGTGGCTGACCCTGTGCGTGAGGGCCCCGATGCGCTCGTCAGCCCCGAACACCTGCAGGCCTGGCAAGAGCCGCGCCAGCTCCTCATTGCCCCTGGCGTGGTCCCTGGGGGCACAGCAGGGACTGGGATTGGGAATGGGAACGGGAATGGGACTGGGAATGGGACTGGGAATGGGACTGGGACAGGGAATGGGACTGGGATTGGGACTGGGAATGGGACTGGGATTGGGACTGGGAATGGGACTGGGAATGGGACTGGGATTGGGACTGGGAATGGGACTGGGAATGGGACTGGGAATGGGATCAGGACTGGGACTGGGAATGGAACTGGGATTGGGCACTGTCCCCATGGGGACACAGCCACACCTACCAGTGGTGGTGGGTGGTGAGGATGGCCCTGAGCACCACGTCCTCCTTCCTGATGATCTCCAGCAGCTGAAAAGGACCAGAGCAGGGTGGGAGGGCAGGGGAGGTGACCCACACACACACACCCACACAGTGACCTGTCCCCTGTGCCAGCAGGCAGGGGAATCCCCCTAAAGGACACCCTGAGGAGCCACAGGCTGAGGGTGGGACACGGGCGTGACCCCGCCTGGAGCAGGGCCATGGGGGCATTTCGGGCCGGTGCTTTTTTTAGGGAAGGCACAGAGCAGAGCGAGGGCCACCGGGCACTGCCAGCCCCGGCACGGCTGCCAGGAGGCTCCGGATGCCGAGGGAACTCCGGGGCTGCGGGAGGAAGGAAATGCCCGAGTCGGCAGCAAACGCTGAAAACCCGCGACAGCAGAGGGGTGGCACCAGGGACACCAGGCACGGCGACACGGGGGTCCGGGGAAGGGGGGCTGGGGTGGGGTGGCCGCTGCAGAGCGCTGGTTTTGGGGTGACCCCGCTCGCTGCGGGGTCCGCAGGGCAGAGCAGGGGTCCCAGCCCACAGCCAGGGCTGTGTCCTGCCCGGGGATACCCCGACACGGGGACACCGCCAGCGCCACCCCCCGCGACCCGCTCACCCTCTTGGGGACCGCGGCGTCCACGGCCACGGCGTGCCGGGTGCTCTCCTCGATCACCAGGTACATGTAGTTGTCCTCCAGCACCGAGATCACCTTCACCTTCATGGCCCCGGGGACACGCGGAGGGGCTGCGGGACCCCGGCGTGTCCCCAGCGCCACCCCCGGGGCGGTCCCCGCCGTGTGCGGGGCGGGTCACGCAGCGTGGGGCGGGCGGAGCGCGCGCGGCCCGGACACTGCGGCGACAGCGACAGCGACAGCCCCGGTGCCACCCTGCGGGCCCGCCCCGCATCCTGACACCCCCGGGCTGGAGGGACCAGGGGGACCCCCAGCCCTGTGCCCAAAATCAGCCCCTGCCCCCAGGGCCGGCGGGGAGGGAGGGGGGTGCTGGCACTGCTGGCACTGGTTGGTGGCACTGGTTGGTGGCACTGGTTGGTGGCACTGGAGGGAAGCAGCAGCGCGGGGAGAAGGTGCAGAGCGGTGCCGGACACCAGAACTCCTGCAGGGGGGTCCGGCAGGGTCCCTGCTCCAGGGACAGGCTCCCAGCCCCAAAGGCACAGGGAGCTGAGCCGAGCCGAGCCGAGCCGAGCCGAGCTTCCCCAGCCGACACCAGCGCTGGGGCAGGGCTCACCATGGCCCCCGCATGGAAATGGTGAGGTTGGAAAAGTCCTCTGAGATGGGATGCAACCATTTCCCCAAAAACCAAAGTCACTGCTGTCCCACGTCCCCAAGTGCCACATGCACAGGGCTGTTCAATCCCCTCAGGGATGGGGACCCCACCCCTGCCTGGGCAGCTGGGCCAGGGCTGGGCAGCCCCTCCAGGAGGAAATTCTCCCAAAATCCACCCTGAGCTGCCCTGGCCCAGCCTGAGGCCGTTCCCTCTGCTCCTGTCCCTGTTCCCTGGAGCACAGCCCGACCCCCCGGCTGTCCCCTCCTGGCAGGAGTTGTGCAGGGACTGAAATTCCTCCTGATCCCATTTTTCTCCTGGCTGAGCCCCTTCCCAGCTCCCTCAGGAATTCTCCAGCCCCTTCCCAGCTCCCTCAGCCCCTCCTGGGGCTCCAGCCCTGTTCCCTTCCCTGGCCACGCTCCAGCCCCTCCATGTCCCTCTTGTCCTTGCCCAAATGCCACTTGTGAGGAGGGACTGGCACTCACAGGCAGCAAAACCAGGGCTGAACCCTCTCTGTTCCCCTTTCACAAAAATACAGCTGCCACTAAAGCCCTGGGGTCCCCACAA
The DNA here is from genome assembly GCF_017590135.1 of Pyrgilauda ruficollis. Classification (NCBI taxonomy): domain Eukaryota; kingdom Metazoa; phylum Chordata; class Aves; order Passeriformes; family Passeridae; genus Pyrgilauda; species Pyrgilauda ruficollis. The sequence continues at coordinate 75,591 of NW_024514764.1, read as the reverse complement.
TGCCACCCAATCACCCCAGGATCAGGCAGAGCTGACTTCAATCTCTACTCCAAACCCAAGAAATCATTAAATGTGTGAGTTAACGACCTCTGCTTCCAGCCGTTCTTTATTTCCCCTCTGCCCAGCCCCCAGGACAGTCACACTCAGCAGGACAGTCACACTCAGCTGTGGCAGCACAGCGTTCCAGGGGACACCACAGCTTCAGGTACCACTTTTCTCTCTGAACTACATAAAATTCAGCATTTTAAAGCAAATGGACACCTGGTGCCACCCCACATCCCTGCTCACCTGGGGACAGGTAACAGCTGCTCAGCTGCCTGTCACTGCCAGGCCCCAGCCTGCTGCAGGAGTGTCACCACAGCTCAGGGGGACAGTCACTCACCAGGAGTGGCAGGTCCTGCATTCTGAGCCAGCAGCCAAAGCCCTGGCTGGTTTGAGGGCTGGCACACAGGGCACAGGGGAGAGCAGGGAGCAGGTTCATGCAACAGCCTCGGGACTCAAAGGGTGCAAGCACAGCAAAGCCTGGGGACAAGAGAGCAGCTGGGTGGCCCCAGAGCCACTCCCAGAGCCAGAGCAGCCCGTGGAGCTCCCAGGTGACACCCTGAAGCAGCACTGGCACAGCAGGTCTGTCCCTGGAACTGGTTTTAGTGGAGCCAGGAGGATATAGAATGTTGAAGAAGCAGCAAGGAGGAAACATTGGAATCTTCAGCTCTTGTGTTTGGTCTCTGCTTCACACAGAGAGATCTCAGTCCCACCTTCTGCATCCACAGCAGGCTCCCAGAGAAAGGACAGGAGCTTCTTCCCAAACCTCCAGGTTTGACCCTGCCCAGCCTCGAGTCTCACACCAGCACTTGCACAATGATCTGCAGGTGACACGTGACAGCTTGAGAGAGCAAGAGGAGGATAAATATTCTTCATCATAATATAAATATGCTGTAGAACATCTCAACAAGGGCAAAGTGCTTTTTTTCTTTTCTTAATTAAAACAAAAAACCTAAAGAAAACTTGTCTCAACCACGACAGAAGATTTGACGCCTAAAACATCTGGAAGGTCTAAGTGACACTTGAAGTGACAGTGATGACTGAAGTGATGCAGGCAGGGCTCAGTCCTTGGGCACTCTGAAGTTGTCCTTCTCTTTCCTGATGGCCCCCATGACCCGCACAGGGTCGCTCTCCCCAGCGTGCTCCTGGACTGACTTCTCCCTGCCAGGAGGGAAGAGCAGGGTCAGGATGGAACCCCAGCTGGGCAGGCACCAGGGTCAGGCTTCCAGGCTGGTTCAACAGCAAAGACTGGGCTTTGGCACAGCTCTCAGCCTGGTTTCAAAGCTCAGGAGGAAATGGCACTTTTGTGCCCCAGCAGCATCTGCTGGGTGAAGGAACAGGACACACCAAAGGCTGTTCTGCCTCCTGAGTCAGGGAATGGTGCTCAGCACAACCCCCAAATCCAGGAGCCTTCTGCCAGGACAGCCAGTGAGAGCCTTGGAGGCACCCAGACAGGGATGTGGGAGGCACTGGGACAGCTCCTCCCTCCCACAGCCCCCCAGCAGCAGCAGCAGCCCCCTACCTCACTCTCATGAAGGGGTTGTAGGTGAGCTCCTCGGCGATGGTGGAGGGGATGGTGGGCTCCCCACTGTCGTACTGGGCCTGCAAGAGGGACACAGGGCTGCTCCACCAGGAATTCTGGGGAGCAGGGGTGTCCTGGACACAACAGGAGTTTCCAGGCAGGGAACTTCTCCCTCAGAGAGCAAACTGAGGGCACAGCCAAACCCTGCTCCCCTGCAACACAGCATCCTGCAGCTCCTGGCTCTTAACTCCCCCTGCTCTCCCCAGCATGGTCTCCTCTCCTCCAGCTCCTCAGCAAGGCTCTGTGTGCAGGAAAGGAAGAGCAGCTCACCTTGGCCCAGGCCAGCTTCTCCTGGATGCTGGGGTTCCTGGGTTCCACGTGTCGAGCAAACTTGAGGTTGTTGATGGTGTACTCGTGGCCACAGTAAACCCTCTGGGAAGAGGAAGGGACAGTGACACTGGGCACTCCTGTCACACAATCCCTGCCCTGTCACACTGGGCACACCAAGGGGGACTGCCAGGAACAACACACTCAAGCCAACACCCCCACTGGAGACAGGCACAAGCGCCAGGGCTCAGCAGGCAGGACAAGCCCCATGTCCCAGCTCAGCAGCCTTTAACAACCAGCCCTGCTCCTTCCCCACAAAGCACAAACACATTTGGGGCAGGCCAGTCCATTCCAGGGCACTGCAGCTCTCCAGCACCACAGCATCCATTCCTTGCACACACCAGAGCCTCTCAGCAGCACCCTCGGGGTGTTTCTCTGCTTTGTGTGCTGCTTTGGGCTGGCTCACTCGCACAAAAGGAGAGCTTTGTACCGTTCTGGGGTCCAGGCTGCCCAAAATCTCAATCAGGGCCTTGTACATCTCCTCCGGGGTGCCCTCGAAGAACTTCCCACAGCCAGCCACGAACAGGGTGTCACCTGCAGGGGTGACATGGCATCAGGCCCACAGCAGGCTGAGGGCTCAGCCCTGCCACTGCTGCCCCAGCACAGCCGCTGAGCACGGGGACAGCCAGGCTGTGCCACTCGGTGCCACACCAACGCTGGTGGCAGGAAGCCTCACCAGGCACCTCCTGCCAGCACCTCCTACCTGTGGGCAGCCCCTGTCCCCTGCTGTCCCTGGTGCAGGGGACAAGGAACACTTGCTCTTTGCTGTGAAACTGAACAAAGATGAGTCGCCTCTATTTTCTCCCCAGTGCTCCCTAAAATCTGGTTTAAGGCTCTTTCTCTTCCATGCAGGAGCTTCTGTGAGCTCTGGAGAACACAGGGATGAAGAACAGCCCCAGGGAAGGGGAATCCTTCTCCCCAAACCAGGATCCAGGCCCTGGCCACCAGCAGTGGAGCACCAGCCCTCTCTGACTCCCCTGTTCTCTCCTCTCTCTGCTGTCAGACATGAGCACAGATATATGGAAAAGGGTTTGGGATCAGCCAGTTTGGCCTGAGACAGGAAACCAACAGCTCTTTTTTCAGGAAAAAAAAAAAATGCTGGATGTAGGACTCATCCAGGGCTCACTCCTGATGCTGCCTGCAGGGTGTGCAGCCCCGGCTGACAAATCCACAGGGGCTTCCCCAGTTCCACCTACAACTCCTGCTTGGAAAGGGGAGCAAGACGTGGATGTTCAGCAGCTGCCCTGGCAGGAAGGGAGGGATGCACATCCAGAGCCAGAGGCACCCAGGCAGAGAGGGGGAGCTTCTGTTTTTGCAAGGGAACCTCCCAACTCCTCACCTGTAAAAACTGCAGGTGGCTCGGAGCTATTTGGCTTAGTCACATAATAACAGATGTGGCCCGAGGTGTGACACGGCGTACTGAGGCATTTCACACTTAGAGATCCCACCTGGGAAGAAGGCAGAACACTAAAGCTGAAGCTGCAATGGCATGGTTAGAAAAGAATTGCTACTCTTAGTGTTCTAATGGTCCTACACTTGCCCCAGTCTGGCCAGGAAGCAGCAGCTCTGCTCCTGGGAGAGCCCAGGGAGGGAGGGCTGGCAGGGAGCTGCTTCCTCCAAGCAGGTGTCCTGACAAAGGGAACTGCCAGATCCTTTCATTTCCATGCACAGGGACTCAAAGCCTGGTTGGCAGCAAGAGCCAACAGAGAATCCTAAACAAAGCTGATGGAGCGTGAAAAAAAACCCAAACAGAAATGGAGCTGAAGGGGAGAAGTGGATGGCACTGAGGAAAAGGCAAGGAATCAACACAGCCTCATCTGCCCACCTTCCTGTGCTGCCCCTCCCGGGCTGCAGCCCAGGCCAGCAGTGCCCTTCACGCCTGCCTGCACCTCTCCCAGCAGGGCTGTCACCTGCCAGCTGCCCTGCACACAGGGCACAGCCAGGCAGCAGCTGGCACAGCCAGGCAGCAGCTGGCACTGCTGTGCTCACCCCATCCTCCAGCTGGCATCCCACAGCAACACCTGGATCTGTTCTCCTGGATGTCACTGTGCTCCTGGCAGAGCACAGTCCCTGCCCTGCCACGCTGCCCCTCCTGTCACACTGTCCCTGTCACATTGTCCCTGTCCTGTCACACAATCCCTGCCCTGTCACACTGTCCCTCCTGTCACACTGTTCCTGCCCTGTCACACAATCCCTACCCTGTCACACTGTCCCTCCTGTCACACAGCCCCTGTCACACCACCCCTGCCCTGTCACACAATCCCTGCCCTGTCACACTGTCCCTGTCACATTGTCCCTGTCCTGTCACACAATCCCTGCCCTGTCACACTGTCCCTGTCCTGTCACACAGCCCCTGCCCTGTCATACTGTCCCTCCTGTCACACAGCCCCTGTCCTGTCACACAGCCCCTGTCACACAATCCCTGCCCTGTCACACTGCCCCTGCCCTGTCCCCCAGCTGCACAGGGACACCCAGCATGTCCCAGGTGCTCTGGTGCTGCCCTCACACAAGGCAGAGGGGTCGCAGTCCCAGTGCTGGAAAATGGTGAAAGCTGCATTTCAACCATGCCCCACATCCCAGGGGTGCTGAAAGGCACCAGAGCTGCCCAGCCCAGCAGGGAACACAGCTGTGCCACGAGGAGGGGACACCCAGAGCCCTGCAGTCCCCCCTTCACCTTGAGAGCTGTCAGGTGGGACACTCTGTGGGTCAGGGCCCCCACCCTGCTGTCCCCTCCGTAGACGTGCAGCCCCGGCTCCATCTTCACCAGCTTCTCATTGCCTCCAGCATGGTCCCTGGAAGGGGAAAAAAAGGGGATTTGGGGAGGGATGAACACAGATTTATGGTCACTGGGAGGGCAGGGGTAAGCTCCAGGTGATCATTTCTGATCCAGCCTCTCTCAGTATCTATCACTCCTCACAGCCAAGGACAGCCCATGACAACAGGAGTGGAGATCATTTCTCCAGTAGTTAGGGCAGTGAGAGGGGGAATCAATCCCTGACAAGTCCATCCCCACTCGGGAAACAGCAGCCTTAGGGGCTCCCAGTAACCTCTGCAGTAACTGGGACAGGGAGGGAATGGGGCGAGTGGAAAATGTGCAATCCAGCATCCCATAAAACACCAGGGAGCAGGCACACAGCTACCCCAGAGCCCAGCACTGCTGTGCTGCAGGTTTGTCCAGCTCAGGGCTGGTTGTTTCACTCTCCAGCCACTGAGGTGGCTCCACTCTGACCCACAGACAGTTTACTACAGCAAAACATTCATTTTACACCCCTGGCAGAGCTGATCTGCACCTGTGTGACCCTCCCACAATGCTGACTGCAGGACGCCTCACGGGCATGTCCTGGCACCTCAGCACCAGTGCTCCCACACCCAGCCACTGCACTGGCTGCCTGAAAAAATCTGCATTTTAAAGGTGAAAGGCACTGACACACAGCTCTGCACAAGGCATCTGGTCAGAGCAAGGCCAAAGGAATGAGCTCTGATCCTCCTGCTCACGCTCAGCTGCTGCTCAGAGATCACCTGGAGCCAGGAGAGCAGCAGCTCCTGGCTGTGTGTGAGGGACCACACAGGGGGCTTACCAGTGGTGGTGGGTGGTCAGGACAGTGGTCAGCTTCACTCCATGCTTTTTGACTGCATCCAAAACCTGCAGGAGGGACACAGGAGGAGAGTCACACCATGGAAGGAGCTGGCAGCACCCCTGGTGGCACCTGGGCACGAGGAGTGAGAGCCACAGCAGCCCTGCAGGAGCTCATCCCACCCAGGATGGAGGTAGAGAGCAGCACACGAGCCCTGACCCAGCCCCAAGCCCCACTTCCCTTTTCTGCCCTACATCAAATTAAGACCAAAATCCCAAACCAGGTCAGCAATTCCTGGGGTGAGTGAGGGACAGCAATCCTTGGAGTGAGGGACAGCAATCCCTGGAGTGAAGGAGGGACAGCAATTCCTGGGGTGAGTGAGGGACACAGCAATTCCTGGAGTGAAGGAGGGACACAGCAGTCCCTGGAGTGAGTGAGGGACACAGCAATCCCTGGAGTGAGTGAGGGAGTGACACAGCAGTCCCTGGAGTGACCCAGGGCTGTCCCTGTGCACAGCCAGCCCTTCCAGCCTTTCCCCCACACCTGAGGCAGCGTGGGGCTGGTTCCCTCCTGGAAGGACATCCTGGAAGGCCATCCCAGAGCCAGGGGGGTGTTACCTTCTGGGGCTGCACAGGGTCAACTATGGCAGCCTCCCTGGTGTCCTGGTCGATGAGGAGGTACATGTAGTTGTCAGTGAGGGCTGGCAGGATTTCCACCTTCATGTCGGCCTGGCTCAGTGTCTTGGGCTCCCTCAGCTCGTGCTCTGTGTGCAGGAATTTAGCTCGCAGCTGTGCTGGACCTGGGCACCCAAAAACAGCCAGAGCTCAGCCCTGGGAGGGGCACAGGTGGGACAGGGCATGGCAGGTGCCCCAGCTCACAGCACAGCCCCACCTGCCTCCTCCAGACACGAGGAGAGAGGCCACCAGGGGACAAAACCTGGTGCCCCTCAAGGCTCTGGGTGCTGCACAGCTGCCCCAAGAAGGACAGGACACTTTGCTTTCCATGCAGGGACAACTTTGACTTGCATCAGAGAGGAGATTTCAAGGGGCAGGAGAGCAGAATGGAGCTGGCCAAAGGTCAGCCTGGGACAGTGACTTTGCAAAAAAAGGCACAAAGGACACGTCAGAGCCAAAAACCAAAAAGGAAGGAGGGCAAAAAAAGAAAAGGAGAAATACAGAAATACACGCACTGCTGCAACAGAAATATCCAGTTTGTATTTCTGGGGGAAATGTCATCCTGCACTGCACACAGAGAGAAAACAGCCTCTCCAAGGGAGGAAAGCTCCCTACCTGGCCAGGTAACACAGGGCTCTTACTCATGCCCTGATGCAACACCAGAGCTTCCATGTTTGCTTTTGGTTCAATGTTTAATCAGATCCAAGAGGCCAATTCCAGATACAAATAACCTGAGCTGCACTGCTCGGTGCACAGGCTCTTAAAGAAATAACCAACCCTGAGAGGTGTTACACACAAACTGAAGGAAGGGAAGCAAAGACAGCTGGCATTGCTGGGGCCCTGAGTTCAGAGCTGAGCTCAAACCCTGGCAGGGAAAGAGGTGCCAGTCCCTGCAGGTCAGGAACTGCTGTCTGAGCACCCACGAGGTGTTTGCACAACCCACAGGTGCCTGTGCTGGCTCAGACCCATTTTATTCTGCACCACTGACTCTGCCAAAGGCTCCTGACTTTCCTGCTCGGCCACCTCCCTCCGTGCCACAGGGAGGGGTCCCCGTGCTGGTGCTCACCCTGTCCCACTGTCCCCAGCCTGCCCACCCTTGATAAGAGCAGCTCTGCAGGAGCCCCACAGTCCTGCAGATCTGCTCCTGCTGCCAGCCCAGCCCGGGCACAGGGAGCTGTCAGAGCCCTCTGGCACAACCATCCTGCCCAGAGCTTCTTCCCCTTCCATCATGTCTGCTCATGAGGGAAGGGGAACCAGTGAAATTAAATATAGTGCTCAAAAAAACAAAAAAAAAACCCAAAGCACAATGCAACAGGCATGCACTGGGTATTTACAGGATTGGGAGAAGCATCCCTACCTGCAGTTCTCCTCTGGAGAAGACTCCTTTCAAAAAAAGAACACAAAAAAAAAACCCTTACTGTTCTTTGATGGGGAAAAAAAATGCCCAAAAAACAACTGCTCGCCAACAGGGAGAACTTTCTGTCACAAGAGTTATTTATACTGGGCGTTTGTTTGCAGGCCAGACACCAACTAGGAAAAAAAATACAACCAAACAAAAAGAAACAACCCAACCTTAACTTAAAGGAAATATTCATATATTTAATATTCTTCTTTCCTATGAACCATCTCTACCCTTGGCCCGGATCCCACAGTCTCTCTGCGTGTGTAATTTGCAATTCTTACCAAACAAACAAACAAGCTGCACCACATAAGGAAATGTTTCCAAACATGTAATTTCAACAAAAGAATGAGAAAACATCCACCAAGAACGAAACTCACGCGTTGTGAGTTGCCATGTGCAGCTCAGCTGCAGCTCAGGAGAGAGCAGGGAGCTCCTCACGCCCTGCTCAGACCTGTCCAGCCCAGGTCGTGTCACACACACAGCTCTGCCCCAGAATTCATTAACGCCCAGTGACTTCACTCTCGCTCAGCTTTGTCCCAGGTCTGGAGCAGAGGAGTGGGAGAGCAGCCGGCTCTGGATCACCCACCTGGGCTTGTGGGATGGATCACGGGCACAGCTGGAGCTGCAGTGTTAATGTCAGCTGGGCACTGACAGCACGCAGGTTCCCTCTGAACCCGGCTGCTTCGTGCACCTCCTCCAGAACGTTTGGGGTTACTCTCTTCATTACATAAAAGAGTGGAAAATTCCCGTTCCGAGCAGGGCTGTCACTCAGAAATGACTGCACGCCCAGCTGCTGTGCTGCCCCACCAGAACCACGTTCACTCTTCACACTCTGCAGGGATTTTTGGGATACCCAGAGAGTTTGTGGCTCCAAGAAATGGGTGTGAAGCCAGGGCAGCTCCCAGTGCCGGCAGGGTGGAAGGGGCAGATCCCAGGATCTCGGGAGCAGCTCCCAGGGCCGGCAGGGTGGAAGGGGCAGACCCCGGGATCTCGGGAGCAGCTCCCAGGGCCGGCAGGGTGGAAGGGGCAGATCCCAGGATCCCGGGAGCAGCTCCCAGGGCCGGCAGGGTGGAAGGAGCAGACCCCGGGATCCCGGGAGCTGCCACAGGCTCGGTCTGGCATTGCCACCCTGCAGCTGCGGCACTGTCCGGGTCCTCACTCATCACAGCCACGTCTTAAATCCCCAGTGATGCAAAACCACCTGGGGAGACCTCGCAGAGAGCCCAGGACAGCCTGTGAGGATTTAGGCCCGAAACGCAAACGCAGTCCCGGACAGTGTGCGGTTGGTTCCATCACCGGTACAAGCTGTCACCCGCCGAACGCAGCCCGGCCCCCCATCCTCCTCCCCGAGCACTGACCGCCCTCCGGGGCTCCGCGGGGCCTCCGCGATGGGCTCGGCACGGCACGGCCCCGGCCGCAGCCCAGCAGCTCCCGGCCTGCTCGGGCCGCGAGTCACCCAAGGGCCGGGCCCGCCCGGAGCCGCGAGGCACGGCCCGAGAGCCCCCGCGGCCCCTCGGGGCGCCCCCGCCGCACGTACCGGCTCGGAGAACGGCCCCGAGGACGGCCCCGGCTGCCAGGGCGGTGCCGAGCGCCCGCCAGCCCCCGCGGAGCATCGTGCACCCCGCCCGGCCCGGTTACCTTGGCTGTCCGCCCCAGGAGGCGGCGGCAGAGCCGGCACGGCCCGGCCCGGCCCGGCGTGCGCGGGGGCGGCGCTGCGCCCGCCCG
>NW_024514764.1:1581-66243 GCF_017590135.1 Pyrgilauda ruficollis | reverse complement strand
CCCCGGGCCCGGCCCCCGGCCCGCCCGCTCACCCCGCGGGGGAGGAGCGGGAGAAGCGGCGGCGCCGTGCGGGGCCCGGCAAGGACGCGGCAAGGGCGGCCATGGGCAGCTCCAAACCGCTGTCCCGCTTCTGGGAGTGGGGTAGGAACATCGTGTGCGTGGGGCGAAACTACGCGGAGCACGCCAAGGAGATGGGCAGCGCCCTGCCCGCCGAGCCGCTCTTCTTCCTCAAGCCCTCCTCGGCCTACGTGCGGGAGGGGTCCCCCATCCTGCGGCCCTACTACTGCCGGAACCTGCACCACGAGGTGGAGCTGGGGGTGGTCATCGGCCGGAGGGCGCAGGCCGTGCCGCTGGACGCGGCCATGGAGCACGTGGCGGGCTATGCCCTGTGCCTGGACATGACGGCCCGCGACACGCAGGAGGAGTGCAAGAAGAAGGGGCTGCCCTGGACCTTGGCCAAAGGGTTCGGCTCGTCCTGCCCCGTCAGTGACTTCGTGCCCAAGGAGAAGATCCCGGACCCGCACAAGCTGCAGATCTGGCTGAAGGTGAACGGGAAGCTGAGGCAGGAGGGGGACACCTCCTCCATGATCTTCTCCATCCCTTACCTGATCAGCTACATCAGCCATGTATTCACCTTGGAAGAAGGGGACTTGATTCTCACGGGGTCTCCCAAAGGAGTGGGGTCCGTGGAGGCCAACGATGAGATCGAGGCGGGGATCAGGGATGTGGTGTCCGTGAGGTTCAAGGTGGCACAGGGCACGGAACCCAGGAACCCAAAAGGCGTTTGACTGCCACAGCCCCGTTTCCATGGAGGCTGCAGCACACCTGGAGTCCAGCCCAGCAGCTCCAGATTCCAGAATTTAATTCCAAAACCATACCTGGGAACTGGCAACAGAGACATTGGAGAGGGGAATGGGTTGGCTGTCCTTCTGTGTGTGCTTCTCTTCTGCTGTTGCTTTGAGTATAGCCTTAAAATAAAAATTACTGATCAAAACAATTCAAATGATGATGTAGGAGCTAAGGCTCAGCCATGCTGTGGAGAATCAAAGGTTTATGTGTAGATGTGGAACCCTAAATCAAGAACTGCAGCTTCACAAAGAGTTTCCTCTACAAGAGAAAGATGTTTGATTTTTTGGATTAGTTTTGTGATTCCTCCCTGCTTTTTTCAAACACACAAATTAAAGAAGGATGGCTTTTCTTCCCACTCCAGGGGGCAGAGGCACCAGGAAGTGTGCCAGATGTTTGGCAGATCTGTTTTTTTCCTAAACTGAGCTTGAAATATGTTCTAAAAGTGAAATAATGCAAAATGATCAAGAATAAAGAAGCATATGGGTAAAGATCACCACCAAACTTTCCTTTTGACTGATTTCAATGTATTTTTAGTAAAACTGTAACTGCAGCAGTTGCTGTTACCCAGTGCAGTGCAGCAGTTGGAGTTTTAAGTGTTTCCAGCTGCTAAAAGCCACACTGGGTAACTTTCCCCAGTTCCCAGCTGCAGCTGTTCCAGCACTCCCCACCGGTTTGCATGACAGCGAGTTCTCTTTCAATTCAACAGAGCAAGTTGTAAAATGTAATTTAAAAAATCCTCCCCATGCAAACATCAAAACCTAGATTTTTCAAAGGTTGCACAGAACTGGTTCATTTCTAACAAAAACAGATGGATTTTGGTTTTTGTTTTACATAAATGCAAAGCACCAAAGCTAAACGCTTCCATTTGTCAGAGCCAGATCTTAAAAACTGCTAGGAAAAGCTTTGGTTTTAAAAGTGGGGAGTTCTGCAGAGAAAAATCCTGTCTCCCAAAGAGAAGCAGCTCTGTGAGAGCAGCACAGTCCAGGGTGCTGCACACCACAATGGGAGAAGAAATTGAAGAATTCCTTTAGAATTTCTCCAGAATTAAAACAGCCATGAGGGTGAAGAGTTCTGGAAGAGGAAGGATGGAATTAAGTGTCTGTACTGTTTGCATTTCCTCCTGCCTGTCAAACATTCCCATCTCTGGCAACAGCAGCAGGGCATCATTTACAGTTTGGTCTCCAGCCCTGGGTATTGACAGAGTTGGGATTAAGTTATTGGAAACATTCCCTTCAGAATGGGAATTGTTATGGCTGGGAAATGTTGAATTGTTTATTGCTACAAGAGGGATGACCCAACGCTGGCAGCATTTTTGGGGTCTTTATTGCCACCCTTGAGTCAGGGATGCAATCTGGGATTGCTTGTCAGGATTTCCTGTTTCTGTGGGGGTTTTCTCTGTGCCATGTTGTTTTAAGGGGTGAGGAGGCACCGGGGGGATCAGAGTTCCCCAGAGTGTCCTGGCTAAAACCCTTTGCCAGAACAGGGCTGGGGGATCTCTCTCTGTTGGAAACAGCTGAGTCCCAGCGTGCTCAGGAGGTGAGGATGGGACAAATACACCAGCAGGAGGGAAGCTGTGGACAGAAACATATTAAAAACAGGGAACAAAATACGTGGAGGAAGGCACAATATACATACCTGGGTTCTTTAAATCCAGCTTTGGTGAGCAGAGTCCTGCTTACAGCCTCAGCTTGATTTTTGCTTGTCAGAGGTCACTGCTAATTGATTACTCTGCTCTAATTAGACTTAGTCTGCCCAAAGAGAATCAGCCCTGCTCTTGCCCACAGCTCCATGTTTGGCCTCAGCAAGGTGCAGCACAAACCCTGGCAGTGTTTCAAGGGGGGGGGTCTTTATTTCTTTAACACAAAAGCAGCAAAGCAGTTAAAACCACAGAAGTTCAACAAATCTCATTTAACCTATTTGTTATTTCTGATTTTTTCAAATAGCTGAGTGAGGAAATCTTCCAGCACTCTTAAAAGGGGTTGAATTTGGTAGAATTAACATTTAAGCTTAGGCCCAAGTACACTTTTTAAAGTACAATCACCCAAAAATATGAACTCAGAAGCCCACTTAGAGGTATTGTAACATGCACCTCCCTCCTTTACCATCAGAACAGACTTGGCAAAACCCAACAACAGCAGAATTCCATCTCTAACAACAGAGTGAAGGAAGCCTTTCCTGGCATTTATAAATAATTCCAGTCTCTTCCCAAGAAGCTCTGACTGGCCTCTATGGGATCTGCCAGTTTGCAGGAAAGAAGATTCACTTTTAGTCCAGTTCTCCAATTAGGTGATGAAGTAACCTGGAAAAATAATTAAGGATCTTTGTTATCACAGCACCTTGACAGAGATTATTTTCAGCTGTTACCCAGCATATTTGACAGATTTATTTGCATTATTTCCTGTGTGAGTACACAGTTATGCCATCTGCCTGTCACTGCTGAAGTCAAACACTTTCATTTTGTCCTGGAAATAGGGACAGAGAAAGGGGAGATGGGACAGTAAGAAGAGTTTTGCCCCAAAGGACAAGTTTAAAAGTGAAAAACAGCTCCTGTTTTGAATGAAACATTAAATACTAACCTTGAAGTAAATCTTGCTTCGTTCCAAGAGGAGTTGCCATTTCAGTGCAGTCTTCTGCTCTTCTTCCAGCATGAGGAATTCAGGGACCTGTTAACAGGACACCACAGAGCACTTCAGCAGGTAGCTAAAACATCTCCACAAAGAATGATGATGAAAAGAACATCTTACAAATTTTTATACATTTCTAGGCTGTATTTTTCTGTTTTAACATAGTGCTTGGTATGAGATGTGTACCAAGACAGTCACACTAACCAGATAAACTGCAGGGTGTTTGGAAATCAGAGGTAGGGATTTCCAGCCATGTTCTCAGAAAAGCAGTGCTCTGAACTGGGTTCAGTCTTACACTGAACACAATTCTTGTTGGCATCTGCTGACTTCCAACTTCTGCCAAGCTCTGTGTGTCCATCCATCATCCATCCATCCATCCATCCATCACCATGATATTTTTATGAAAATCCTTTGCTAGGATTTTTCTCCTGTTCTAGCTGAGAAGCCTCAGAAAAGAAATGTAAACAATTAACTATCTGATGGCTGTGGAATGTGGTCTGGACATTGTTTACCAACAGGTGCATCTTCCATTGGCCCATGTGGATTGTTTTCATTTGATGACCAGTCACAGCCACCTGTATCGAGGCTGTGAGCAGTCACAAGATTTTGGTTATTCATTCCTTTCTTTTCCTTTCCAGCCTTTTGAAGGATCCTTTTATTTCTATTCTTTTTAGTATAGTTTTAGCACAGCATTTTAGTATAATATAATAAATCAGCCTTCTGAAACATGGAGTCAAGATTCTCATCTCTTCCCTCATCCTGGGACCCTCGAACACAACCATATCCATCCATGCCATTTTTGTCACTCTTGCACCCAACACACACACAGAACATTTTCAGGTGTTTGTAACTCTCAGCAGGCTGCACAGCTGAGCTCAGCAGGAGCAGCCCAAGCCCCCCTTACTGTGCAGCCCAGGGTGTCCTCAGCGACACAGTCAGCCAGGTAGCAGGAGCGCAGGGTGCCTGTGTGGTCTGTCACATCCACCAGGATGTCAAAGCTGGCAAAGGTGGACTTGGCCTCTGGAGAGACGTCACTGCAGAAGGTGCAGGTGTTTGACGCCTCATTCACGATGAACCTGCAGACTGAGCTGAAACACAAGCAGAGAATTCATGCAGATATGCAATTTGTTCTTCCTGAAACATTTTTCTAGACTGAGATTTCCCAAGAGACTTTGTCTTTAAAAAAATTGTTCATCTCCTGAACTCTTGAGTCCATCTGAGACAAAGTGACCTTTTCTTTTTCACTCCAGGAGCACAAAGAGCCCTCAACAAAACCCCACATGGCATCCTCCAGAAGAGTTTTATTTCTTCTCTGGGATGGGACTAAAATATTGCTCCATGTCATTTGGTCTGGGTAAGAGGGACAAGCAGTTTTAGCACGTTCCAAGCAGGCAGTTGCTCACCATCTGTTGCGCAGGACTCTGGACACGCTCTCGTCGATGTCCAGGGTGGAAATGTAGCCATAAATAATTCCATGGAGAGGCTCCAGCTTCCCATCACTCTGGAGAGCTTTTTCTTTCAGCTGTTCCACTGTGTAGACATCCACTACAGCCTCCACTACAAGTTTAAAAGGCAAGTTAAGTGTGTCTGAGCCAGAAATTATTCGAAGAGCAATGGCAAAAGTGGATCTTAAGGCAATAAAAACGAGATTTAAAGCAGCAGTAAAGCCCCCCTCCAAAAAAAAAAAAAAAAAAAAGTAAAACAAAGGGACTCAGATCAGGAATATATCTATTATTTCATCTTTGTATCCTCCAAAATGAGTTTTTGACAAAAGTTTTCCCCCTCACTTCTCCAAACTGGTTGCAGACAGAAGGAACACACCAGACAGGCTGCAGCTGGCACAGTCAGCTGAAGATACCCAAAGATAAAATAAGGGACAGCCCCAGGAAACCATCCAAACTTCACCCACTCAGCCAGGCTGGACCTGAGTTTTGTTTCTGTGAACACACAGAGCAGGAATTCTTGCAGCTGCACTGTGAAATGACACTGTGCAGGTAAATAAAATCAAACACTTACAGTTAATGGTTTCATTTGGCAGCTCCTTCACGGGGCTGGGCAGAGCTCCTGCCTGGGCACTCTCTTTGATGAAGCTGAAGAGAACATTTGCTTCTGCTGTTTCTGAAGAACAGTAAAGTTATCAGTATATGTTGCATGTAAAAGTCACTGCATTTTTATATTTCACAAGTTTTTATTCTGGTAGTACAAACACGTTGGAATTAGCCAAGATTTACTTTTCTCTTTTTTATTTTAACTGTTAATCCTGCATGGAATAAACATATGAAGGTTGCTAACAATAAAATAAAATAAAATAAAATAAAATAATAAAATAATAAAATAAAATAAAATGTAGAAGCCAAAGGCACTGGTCATCACATAGCAGACAAAAAGCAGGGAGCTTTGTGAGAAGCAGGCAGAAGAAATCACAGTTCCAATAGATTAATTAATGCATTCTAGCCTAGAATAATTATTAAAGGCAAAGAAATACTTGAGCAGCTCTTACCTGGGTTCGTTGTAATGATGGTTTTGGATATCACAGTTGCAGTCATGCAGTTCCTAAATTTGTCAAAATTGATTCTCACATCTGATGCAAATATAACTGTGCAGAAAAACACCCCCGTGTTACTGGAGAATAAATGCCACATGATGAACTTGAATAAAACCATAAACCAGACTGGTTTACCTGTTTCTTGGGGGATCCAACTCTGTGCCAGCTGGATGGATTCATTATCCCAGCTAAATTAAACAAAACATTTTTGAAACAGCACCCAAAGTGTTTAGTACTAAACTAGTAAACAACATGGTTGTAATAAAATTGGCCAAAGGGGACAGGACTCCTTTGTGACACATGTGGCACTGAAATTCCTTGTGCCTGCTTTATCCCAAACAGGATAACATAAAGATGGGCCTAAATGCAGAATATACCTGGGAAAACGCTGTGTTTCAGCTTTTATCCAAGTCATTTCTAGCTAAGCAAATTCCAGTTCAAGGAGCTGTTTGTGCTGGGCCAGGCTGATTGCTCAGATCCCCAGGCCAGATGTTCAACACTGGATCTTTGTGGCTGGGGATGATGAGACTGGAGTGAGGTCAGAAACATCCCTCAAAAATGGTAATTTCATGGTCTCTTGATAAAATCTCATTCAGCTCCTCCTAAATTTGACTGGCAAGAGCACAGCCAAAGCACAGATTTGTTCTGGTGGGTTTTCTCCTTAATCCTTGGAAAAAGATTTAAGATATTTCCTTTTCATCTGATATTTCCCAGGCACCTCTTCCCTGCTGGGCTCTAAAATCCCCTGACAGTGCCCAAGTCCCAGCACTGAGAGAGCTGATGGAGGAGTTAATTTCCAAATTAACCCTGGGCTGGAAGGGTTCATCCCAGAGCTGCTTCTCTTGGTTTTGTGGCTGTGAGTTGTGTTAAACATCCCTGGAGGTAACACAGCTCCCAGCCCACAGTGCAGGGCTGGCTGCCTGCTTCCCCTGAGGGAACAAAGGTCACTGAAGTAATTTTTAATCACCAAACAGCAACCCCAGGGCAAGGGAACACCCACACCCCCACATGCCCCTGCACTTGGAAAAGCCACAAGTTTATTGAACAAACTCGGGGCAAAATGCAAAGGTTCCCCTGTGAACAAGGTGCTGTTCACAGCAGGGATGGGCTGGGTGGAGTTGTGTTTGTAACCAGGACAGAGATTGAAAATACAGCCAGAGTCGCATCAAAATGTTTCTGCATTATTTTAAATATTTAAAAACTATTTTAACCTATTTCCACTCCACTTGCAATTCTGCTTGGTTTTAAAAATGGATCATGCTCTTCACTTTCCTGCCCTGCTGCTTGTGGAAGAGACACAACAGCCTTTGCAGCTGGTTTTAAAAGTCATTTCCTGAATTAGCTCAAATGTCCACATAAAAAAAAAAAGAAATTATTTGGAACTGAGCTTCATTTTGCCATCCATGAGCCAGCAGGCTGTCAGCAAGCCATAAAACTACACAAGATATATAAGACCACTCTAATGAATCTCTTCTTAAAGTCTCTTTTCAGTGTACATTGCTGCCTCATCTCAATTGCCTCCTAAATAACAATATATTTAAATTAAAAGATGGGTTTATAGTTAATTAGTGTGTGTTATAGCTAATTTCTTTACCCATGTTTGCATTATTTTTTAGTGAATTAAAGAACATTTAAAGAATTAAAGAACATTTTACCATACTATTGGGAAAGACCTCTCTGTTTCATCGTACAGCTTTACTTCACACCTCTGGCCTTTCCTTTTGTCTGAAGTTATAAAATACTTTGGCTCCCCAACCTTGAAGAAGAAAAAGAAGTCACTTGTCCTCTATTCAGTGTTTAGGAGAATAAAATTCATAACCTAGAAAAGGTTAGAAAAGGGAAGGAAGATACTGTAGACTACTAAAAATGGGATCACTTAATTTCCCCTTCATTTTGTTGATAAAAAATCTCATCAAAGGGTGTGTGTGGTTATTGTCACTCAGCTGCCAAGCAGAACAAATGCAGTCCTGGCCACTGTGAGGCTCAAAATCCAAATTGACACAGATTTACAATGAAGTTACTCGTGGCAGGGCACAGAAATGCTCCTCACTCACTGCCATCACAGCCCAAAATCCACATTTTTACACAGATTTACAATGAAGTTACTCATGGCAGGGCACAGAAATGCTCCTCACTCACTGCCACCACAGCCCAAAATCCACACTGACACAGATTTACAATGAAGTTACTCGTGGCAGGGCACAGAAATGCTCCTCACTCACTGCCATCACAGCTGCCAGCACATTGAGGACTCTCCCATGGAGGCTTTGTCCATTTGCCACGATGTCCCCCAGGGAATAATAATCCTGAGGGTCCTTGACAGGCAGGTGCAGCAGAGCCAGGAGCCTGGTGTCTGTGTCGTAGCAGGAAGAGGTTTTAACCACAGAGTGATTTTCACTGAGCAATAATTTGTAGCCACTAGAACAGAACAAATCCCATGGATCAGCACTGCACTCACTGAGGTATCAACAGTGTAAGATGTTCATTCATATGAAAAAACAACTTTATTCCATTATAGTTTTTCCTAAAGGTACAAAAAATTCTTGTAGATTTTACACAAATAATGAAATTTACTCTGTTTAGCAACAAAGAACATTATTGCTTTATGACCTTCTATTATTATTAAATATATTCTCCTTTGAGATTTGACCAGACATTGTTGAGCACAGGAGGAAGGTACAGCTACACAGGAAGAAAACACCAAAAATTTCTACCAATTTACTGTGACTGGAAATTAAAGCAAGTCTTAACTTTGATCTTTCTAGAAAGAACTACCACTCCATGCTTTAAATTTACCTAGGAGTGACAGGGTTGAATTTTTCTTCTCTTTCTGCTTCCTTGGACTGAATTAAAGGATTTTCAATTGTAACTAAAACAAAGCATTGATAAGTGATGTTAGAAATTGATTATAGGTACAATTATAGATATTTTTGTGTGTACACTCTGTAAGCTCACAAGTTTTACCCAAACAACCCCAGGTAGCAAAATCTTTCTATGAACTTAAAAAGATAAAAGTGCATCCTGTAAATAAATACAGGATTTTTGTTGTGGTTTTATCAGCAATCATGGTCATATCTATAACTGAGGGAAGACAAAGAGCAAGCAGCTTTACAGCTTATTTTTCATCATGTTTAAGACCTCAATATAATGTAAAATTTGACATTGATTAACTGCAGGCCAGCTCTGAGCTGCTGCACTCAGTGGGTTCCTTTGTTGACATATTTACTGGGCTTCAGCTGAAATCCTTGGAATCTTGTTCCTTTCCTCTTTCTATTGAACAGAACTGAACAATTTGTTTCCAATTAGGCTGTTTGTGAGTCCTCGGAGCAAAACACAGCAAAGCCACCAGCACAATCCTGATTGCCATGCAAACAGAAACGTGGTGGGAATAAATAAATTTAAATAAACTCACCACAGTCACCAACCCTGAAGCTTTCTGAGAGGGATCTGATGTACTCTTCTCTGCCCCAGGACTGGACATTCATGAAATAAGTTGGGGAATCACGAATGGTAAAATTGAAGGTGTATCTTTCAGTGCCAATGTCTGCAAAAGTAAACAGGGCTGCAGCAATTCCTCAGCACAGCTTGATTTCTAACTAGAATATGTGTATAAAAACTACTATTTTGGGGTTTTCCTGGATTTTAGTGGGAATTTTCTCCCACTAGAGGCCAGCAGGTGGTGCAGGAACTCGGTGGTGTTTGGGAATGGGCTGCAGTTCCTGCTGTGATCAAACAGGGAGAGGTGCAGGAGGTGACAGCAGGGCTGTCACACGGGGAGGGCTCATTTGTACACACAGCCCCAGTTCTGCAGGAGCTGATGGCCCAGGCTGCAGGGTCACTGCCAGGGGGTCCAATTGAATAAAGCAAAGTGTTTCCAGTGCTATGGAAAATTCAGGATATTGGTGTCTGCATCCCTGCCCTGTCTCATACAGGGAACTAAAAAAGCTTTCCAGGATCACAGCATGATGCAGTAGATTACTAAATTATCCAGGAAAACTCGAGTGATCCCCCAGTGCCCTGAGTGCAGGCCCATGGAGCACACACACCAACACCCTGTCTGTGGGCTCTGCACTAGGCTGGCACCAGTTTCAGGTGACAACGATGACTTTCCCCTAAAACCTCTCCCCTCCAGGAGCTCAGCAGGAACCAGTGGCAGCAGAAAAACTGAGCCCTTCTCCTGGAGCTGGAATGGCTCTCCAGGCCTGGAGGTGCTTCCTGGCAGTGTCTGCACCAACCCCGACTGTAAATTTGTTGTTTCAATTTCCAATTAGCATTATTAACAACATACAATTCCCATTTTGTCCCAGATGAAGCTGCTGCTACTCAGGCCAGAAATTACTTGTGTCACTCCACAAGACATGTCCTCAACATTTCTGTTTTAAGAGAGAACAAATATGAAGGCACCAGCTCCATTCCAGCAGTATTTGTGGAAGAGTGGGTTCATATTGGTTCCATCTTCAGAGCATGAAACACTTCCATGACAGAGTTTTTCCAATTTCTAATTGATACGGCTCAGCCAAACCAATGCTGCTCTTTCATCTTGGTTCTCAAACAGACACCAATTTTTTTGGGGTGCATTTTTATTCTATCCATTTTATACTGAGAAATCTGTTTATCATTTAAATCTTGATTTCAGTCATCTCTGCCAAATTACACCGTTGAAGAAAATGAAGTAAAAAGAGTTTAAAGGGACTGTACTTTTTCGGTCTGGAAAGCTTCTGACATCTGTTTTCCCAATAACCACCCCGATTACATTCTGAAAAATAAAAAGATTATAGAGTACAAGTATTAAACCCAGATGTAGATGATGAATTAGATTTCATGGAATTATACTCTGCTGATGATAATAAACATATTTCTGGCTGGTAATCATTTTAATCTATTTATTCCACAGTACCGTATGAGCTAAAGAGTAAAACAAACACACAAGTTTACTTTAGGAAAAAATTGTGACTAATAAAAGTATTAAAATAAATGCGTCTGTTTCTGTTTGTGAAGAAAATGGGAGGACAAAAGATCACCCCAAACCTTCACAATTTTGGCTGTTCTACAGCAATCTCTCCTCAGGTAGGCAGCAATGTTGTTATTTCATGCTCTCTGCACAGGTCTCAGATCTCCTCAAATGCTCCATGGAAAGTCTGGATAGGATTTATTTTACAGTGAAGTGTCCAAGGTTTCCTGGCTCTCAGCCACAGTGTGCACCTACAGGAGCTTGTCCTGGCCTCAGCCAAGCAGCCTAAATTCCTACAGGTGCCTCTCTCTTGCTATCTTTCAACTGACTCCAAGGGAGCTGAGGCAAGGAGCTTTTCTGTTGATTCAGACCAAAATCAATCTTATTCTGCTTTGCTAAACCTGTGCCTATTATGTAAAAACATCCTGTTCTCAATTGTCAAACACAACTACTGGGAGCAAACACACACATGTAGATATAGATATCTATCTATCTATAATATAACAGCTGTGTGCTGGGTTCTTGCTGTGTTTCAGGTGGTCCTGGGTGTCAGACAAGAGTTTTGCAGTGTTGGTTTGGGATTTAAGAGGTCAGCAAGGAAAGTCAGAGTGGGATGAGGGCTGGAAGAACAGACTGACAGTGCAATACTGCCAGGATCCTTCAAAACATGCAGCATCCCACCTCAACTCCACTTCACGGAATCCTGGAATGGTTTGGGTTGGAGGGACCTTAAAGCCCACCCAGTGCCACCCCTGCCGTGGCAGGGACACCTCCCACTGTCCCAGGCTGCTCCAAGCCCTGTCCAGCCTGGCCTGGGACACTGCCAGGGATGTGGCAGCCACAGCTCCTTCACACGAGCCCTTCTGGCAGTCCCATTCCAGCAGAATTCCAGAGGCAGCTGGCAAGGGCAGGGCTGCAGTTCAATAACCAGCCAGGATTCCTCTTGTACATATTCCCAAAGCAGCGTGACCTGCCTGACTTCACTGCAGCCATATCGACAGGAGCTCAAAAAGCAGCTCTCCGGTTTCCTGGGGATCACTAGAGGGAGCACGGGACCTGCCTTATCCTGCAGGGATGGGCACACTCAGGAAGAGGCCACTTGTGTACAGCACTGTAACATCCCCCTTCCACACTGAATGCTTCATGTCCACTGCATGCAGCGATTCTGATTAGCATTTTGTTGTTCTATTTTGGGTTTTGTTCCTTAATTAAAAAAAAAAAAATCTATTAAATAAGAGTGCAGCATTCCCCTTATATCACCACCAAATGTCAAAAGAACTGACATTTAGGATGAGTGCCTGCAGAAACTAGGCTGATTGTGCCTAATTTCTGGTGTAAATATCCCATTTCCCAAAGAAGTCTGCCCTGGCCCTGCTATAAATGTGTTCACCTCTGTGTCTCCAACCCTGAGCTTGCACAGAGAGCTGGCAGAAGGAATTGATCTGGCTGGAAACTATTTTGGACTGAGGAAGGGAGAAAAACTTCCAGAGATCATTTCCTTGATCAGCTCATTGTGCAACTGCCCAAGCACTCATTTCCCAAAAGAGGAGGGGAACACCTCCCCATGGTGCCTGTTTTGGCAAAGCTCTGCTTGAGGCTGCTCAACCAACTCATGAACACGCTGCAAGTGTTTACACTTGAATCTCTTTCACTTTTTAAAATAAACAGCAAACTCATAAACCGTGCCATTTTGATACTTCAAACTGTGTGTTCAGCTGTTTTAACGGCCTAACACAACACACACTGATCATTCTATCATAAATTATTTTATAAAAATACTTTTGTTGCCGTGCATTGCTAACTGCAATACTCAAGATTAGTTTTATTTGTAAAAAAAAAAAAAAAGCTTTTATTTGTAAAATAAAGGCTTTTAACTGGGTTAGTGGATCATTATTTGGGAGGAACTGTGAATGACAGGCTAGATTAGCATTGCTGAAGATCAGTTTGGATCAATATGGCTCTAAGGAGATAGAAAACTGCTCTTAGATCATCCCTTTTCTGTGATTCCTCTTTCATTTGTTTAAAGTAAATGAGAAAATAAATTGTGCCATCCCAAATAAAAAGTGGTGGGAATGGGAAAACTCCATGTTTTCACTCTTTCCAGGAACATCAGGACTTCCTGGGGCAGGGGAGGGGGGATTCTGCCTCTACTCAGGTGAGACACCCTGGGGTCCCAGCACAGGAAGGACAAAGAGCTGTTGGGGTGAGTCCAGAAGAGGCTCCAGGACGATTGGAAAAGCTGAAAGAATTGGGATTGCTCATCCTGGAAAAGAGAAGTTTTGGGGTCACCTAATTGTGGCCTTCCAGGGGCTGAAGGAGCTGACAAGAACCATGAGAGAGACTCTTTACAAAGGATGAGTGACAGGACAAGGGGCAATGGCTCCAAAGAGAGAGTGGGCTTAGGATACTGGGGAGAAATCCTTCCCTGGCAGGGTGGGCAGGCCCTGGCACAGTGCCCAGAGCAGCTGTGGCTGCCCCTGGATCCCTGGCAGTGCCCAAAGCCAGACTGGGCTTGGAGCAGCCTGGCACAGTGGAAGGTGTCCCTGCCATGGCAGGGGTGGCACTGGGTGGGCTTTAGGCTCCTTTCCAACCCAAACCAACCTGTGATCCTATGCAAACCCGTTTTTTTACCCCAAAGAAACAGAACCAACCATGGAACTGTGAGATTTTTACCCTGCCTTCCCAGCGTGCCGTGAGAGACTGCTGAGGTCCCAGATGATTGTGGCTGCATAATGCTGACTCTGTCATGTCTTTAATAATGTCTTCACTAATTCAGCATCCATTTAAAGTGCTACAAAGGAGCCTCTGATACATGGAATTGCCCGGTCAATATCTGTGCCTGTGGTACCCACGGGCTGTGGACAACAACAGCATCAATTTTCATTTTGCTGCTTTGCACACAAAGAAGGGAAGGTCCTTTCTACCCAACAATTGCACTAATGCTATCAGTACCTAAATACACATCAATTACATAATTTTGCAGTAATATAAGACAGTCAGATACAATTTCATCTGGGAACAAAAGGCTGTGAGACTTACAGGACGAGCAAGGTTTGGATGCAGATCTGAAAGTGCAACAAAGTCCCGTGCTGAACGAGAATGAGCCATTCTTTATCTGAAACTGCAGGAAACTGACTTAGAGTTTGTAAAAATCCAAACAAATCACTTAAGGCCATTCACAGTGAGAATAACAAGTTATTTTTTAACGTAAATGTTTTGACCTAATGGCATCTGTTTTCAATAAGAGGCATTTCAAGCCATCTGAAGTAGACAATTCTTTGTTGTTTGGATTTGGCGATGGAAGTTATGAATTTTACTGTGACAGCTCTACCTAAGCTTCTCAAATAAAGGCCTGTAATTTTTATTTATTATTCATCATTAAATGGCTCCATTAGCACCAGGCTCTGAAAAATATTTACCCTCCTTCTCTCTGGGAAGCCCAACTGAATTAATGAGGCAGCTCATATTTAAAAGGCAATTTATATGTGAGGAAAGAGAAGTGTTGGGTTGCAAAGCACCTTTAATTGAGGTTTTGGACTAAATATTAAGCTACTTTAAAATGTGAGTTTATGCCCTTCTCAAAATAGAAAAGTTGTGAATTTATTAAAATAAAATTTGTAAAAACCATTTTTTTTCAGGCTGCCAACATGGCATTTACTGCCCAGCCCTGGGAGCACCCAGGTTCTCTCTAGAGATGCTGAAGTGGGGCCATGGGTGCTTTTTTAGCCCCTCTGAATGCCTCATTATTTCATGGGTTCCTCAGAGACATTTAGATACTTAACAAATGGTTGTCAGAATCTGGTTTTTGTTGTAAAAGGACCCATGGCATTGTCCAAATCTTAATAACCTTTAATAGGAGAGAACTGCTGACATTTTTCAGAGGATGCCTGTACAATCTTTAGAACAAAATCCTGAATGGCTTTCATAGTCTTTATACCTGGAACCTCATGTGAGAATTGTTAACCATTTCATCAGGCATTAGGATAAAGGTCTGTTGAACTAGAGAACAAATAAGCCTACATTTTAAAGAAAAATAAGCAGTTATCTGAGAACCAAGCAATTTTTCTAAAAGAGCATTTTAAACTATGCTCTCACAGAGAGACAGCCCAAATTTGCCTTACAGAAACCACTGAACAATGGGGCTCTCAAACCTGTTCCCATCCCATTAGGTGGAAGAATTTATGTTTCCTTCTGTAGGAAAATTACCTCAGCATCCCTCCAAGGCAGGGTAATATTCTCACCTCAGAAGAAGTTAAATATTGTTACCTGCTGTACCTCACACCAGCCAGGTCTTGTCAAAGGAACCAGCGCCGGAACACCTGTAGCAGAGGAAGATTAAAATGGCCATTTAGGATTTTAAAAGCTCTGGGTTCTGAGAGCTGGAGCAGAGCTGCCCCACTCAGGGACCCCTCAACCTCCTCAGGTGCTCCTCAACCCATCATGGACCTCCTCACACACACGCCATTCCCCTCAGGTGCCCCTCACTGACCCTTCAGCCCTTCACTGACCCTTCAACCCCTCAGGTGCCCTTCACTGACCCTTCAACCTCCTCCTGGACCCTTCAGCCCCTCACTGACCCTTCACTGACCCTTCAGTCTCCTCCTGGACTCTTTAGTTCTTCAAGTGCCCCTCACTGACCCTTCAGCCTCCTCCTGGACTCTTCAGCCCCTCACCGACCCTTCAGTCTCCTCCTGGACCCTTCAGCCCCTCAGGTGCCCCTCACTGACCCTTCAGACTCCTCCTGGACTCTTCAGGTGCCCCTCACTGACCCTTCAGCCCCTCACTGACCCTTCAACCTCCTCCTGGACTCTTCAGGTGCCCCTCACTGACCTTCAACCTCCTCCTGGACCCTTCAGCTCCTCATGTGCCCTCCTCACTGACCCTTCAGCTTCGTCCTGGACCCTTCAGCTCCTCATGTGCCCTCCTCACTGACCCTTCAGCCTCCTCCTGGACCCTTCAGCTCCTCATGTGCCCTCCTCACTGACCCTTCAGCCTCCTCCTGGACCCTTCAGCCCCTCAGGTGCCCCTGAAGCCCTCAGTTCCTGAAGGAGACAAGATGGCGCCGGCGCAGTGGCGGGAAAAGGGCTCCGCGCCCCCTCCTCCCTCAGGGCTGAGCGGAGACCTCCCATCCCGGCACGCTCAGCAGGATCTCCAGCAGGCCTGGAGTCGCTGCATTTGAGGAGGTAATAACAGGGTTGGACAGGATTTTGGGCTGGAATTGTACCCAGTGAGGGTGGGCAGGCCCTGGCACAGGGTGCCCAGAGCAGCTGGGGCTGCCGCAGGTCCCTGGCAGTGCCCAAGGCCGGGCTGGAGCACCCTGGGGTGATCCAAGGGTCCCTGCCCGTGGAGCTGGATGGTTTTTAAGGTCCCTTCCAACCCAAATAATCCTGTGACTCTGTGACTTACCAGATCAGGAATTTAAAATCAGGTTCATTCTACAAATATAAATGCACCAGCAAGACAAAGCAAGTGGCAGAAATCTCTTGACGAACCATTCCCTGCTTCCTTTTTTTTTTTTAATGTTGGCTATAAGGGAAAAAAAGTTGCAGCCTGTATTTTATAAATGAATCAAAATTTCTGGTTTAAAGATATTATTTGTATTGATTCACACCCAATAGTCCTATATTTTCAGGCTCTGAAGAAGGCTGGCTTGAGCCGTTTTCTCCATTTATATTGAATATAAAATTATATTTTATAAAATCAATACCATTCACTTCTGCGTCATAAAAAACTTTACTCCTGATGAGTAATTTTATAACCCCAAGGTCTTGGCTATTGGAAGTTTTCAGCATAGCCTGACTAATTCTCTGTGTTGACTCTGTATTACAGGATTTTTCATTTCTTCAATTAAACAGCTGAAAATGGATCCCACCTGTGCTGTTTTATTTATTGCGTCACAAAAATCCATGATAATTATCCCATGCTGATGACAAACAGGATGCCAGGGAACTGACAGCCTGCGTGGTTTTTTTTCCTTTTTAGGTCACCTTTTGTACTGTATGATCCATGGATCTAATTTTGTTTTGTAGGTTTGATGTCTCCACTAAACGGAACATGGCATTTTTTCCTGTCGGTTCTGTTGTTTTCATTATCTCAAGCTAATGAACAAGAAGAAGGTAATGAGCCTGGTGATAGGATCCTAATGGAATGGGAACGAGAACCTGGACACTGGCTGGGAAATGCTGGCAAAGGTACAAGGCTCATTCTTACAGCAATGCAAAACGGGGGAAAAACAATCCCTGAAATGAGACCTGTGGGGTGTCCACGGCTGCAGAAGGTGACAAACCAGCACCACAGCCCAGGGGCTCACAGGAGCTGAGCTGGTCCAGTATCTCAGCAAGGTTTTGGTGGGACACGAGCACCTGCTGCAGCGGAGCCTCACAGGGATCTTGTGCATGGGTAGGTCCCCACTTCCAGAGGGTTTTGTCCAGGTGGAGCTGCTTTTCTCCCACAGGCACAAAGGGCAGGTGAAACCCGACCTGCCATGTCCCCTCCAGGCCTTTGTTCCGTTTCAAAGCCACCAGAACAAGGGTGCTGTTGTGCCTCTCCTCGGCTTTGTGGGCTGCTTCCACTGCTATTTTCAATGTACATTTGGGGGGGAAAAAAAAAGAAGCTGCTTTTTACTTTCCCAGGATAGCTCCTGCTGGGAAGACGTTATCAGGGCCATCGTGACAGGAGGCACAAAGGCAGGGGACAAAGTGAGACCCGGTTCTTTCCCTCTGAGATGTCTGATTAGCTGCTGAATTTCTGCCTTGCAGATGCCGAGCCAAGGACTCGTTTGATGGGTGTACCTGTCTCAGGTGACACTGAGAACTCTGCCATTCACACAGCACATGGCACCTCAGGGACAGCCAGGGACTTCTGTGGTTACTGCAAACAAATAACACCTTTTTTGGTGTTTATACCCAGCAAATGTCTAACCTGCCTTTATCCCGCTGATTTACAATGCCAGCTGATTCTCCCAGTCAAGGAACTTTCAATACAAACACCGGAGGGCATCTGTAAAAACAAATGTTATTCAACTTGTATCCTGCTTTACTCAACCTTTCCTCCTCAGCTGACCTCAAAGTGGTCTCAAAAAGAAATCAGCATCGTTATCGCCCTTGCACAACTGGGAAAACAGAGGCCAGAGAAAGGCCAGAAGAGATTTCTTAAAATCCATGTGCCACACAGAACCAGCTCCTCTCTCCAGCACCAGTTCCCCGCGGGAGATCAGTGTTAATTCAGTGCTTTTCTGATCCAGTGCTTGATCCCTGAAAGCTCCAAGTGATTTGAACTCCCCGGCACTTCAGCGGCACTTAGCGCTCTGCCCATTCCGCCTGTGATGGGCAGAGCCTTCCCGTACACGGCTGCAAATTGCCCGGTCCCTGCTAATTAGGCCTTCATGAATAGATTTATTTAAATTACACTCATTGGCATGGCCGAGCAGTGCAAATGCCATTTCGTAATTCACTTTAGCAATTTGTTACGTGACCATCAGTACACTTTGTGTTCAGGGGAAGAAAGTCCAGCACTAGCAGGGACATTTCAGAAATCATTTCCAAACCCAGAGCAATATAAAAATATTTGCTCTGTTCATTTTCTGCTGCCCACAGCGTTTACTGAGAGGGCTCATTGAATATTTATACATCCTTAGGACCAAAGGAACTGGTAAAATGGAGAGGGCAGACATGTAATTTTATGTAATTGGCCTGACTGAATGCATTAAAAGCAGCAAATTATTAAAGGTGCTCAGTGTTCAGTGGTTTTGGCTGATACCTGAACTGGCAGAGCCTCGGGAGTGCTGATGGAGTGAGGATGGACATCTTCAGCAGCAGCAATGCAGGTGCTGATGCAGCCAACAGGTGCTCAGTGTGTGTTTAGGGACATTTATTCTAAATTTCTCCCAGATTTTGTTCAGCTCTCACTCCAGCCTGGTTCTCCCCCATCCTGGTCCCCAGCACTGGAACCATCTCTGTGCTGTTTCAGTGGGAGCACCACCACCACCACCACCTGCAGCATGGAAAAACACAACAATCCAGAGCCTTGTTGTAAAATTAACATGACCCGTGGCTGGTTCCCACCTCCGCTGGGTTAATTCTGCCTTCTTGGGGCCAGGGAGATGCCAAGACCTAAGGCTGGTGCACGTGGCAGCAGCACGAGCCTGCAGGGAGCCCAGACCCCAACATGGGCATGAGCAAACAGAACCACATGCCAGGGGCTCTGCTGGGAATGCCAGCAGCTCTCTCTGCACAAGAAAAGCTCCATTTCTGGCAAAGAAAGAAAAAAAAAAGCTTTTTTTTTTAAGGTGTAAATCTCTGTGGGCCATGTAGCTTCTGTGCCCACAGCCAGGGAGGGAATGGCATTGTCAGGGCTGGAGCCTGGCACGGCATTGCTGCTCTCCCTCCCAGACTCATGATGTCTGCTCATCAGCCAGCTCAGCTCCTCATGATTCCATCACTAATTAATCCCTTCTGCAGCAGTGGTGGAGCAGGAATGTCACGGAAAGGATGTGGCACATCCCGGGGAGGAACAGGAGCCATCGGCACCAGCCCCTGCACCAAAATCAGCTCCCCTCGGGTGCCAGGGCAGAGTGACAGCCCAACAGGAACACCACAGCTGACATCTGAGACCTCCTGGATCATCACTAAGCAGTCAGCTCATTTTCAGTGTATAATTAGCAAATAAACTTATCCCAGAACTAACCTGTGTAGTTTTCCTACTAAAAAGGCAGATAAGATGCCCATATAGGAACTCAGTGCTTGAAAGCACTGACACAAGCCTTTTTTTCTTCAATTTTCTCCCTTTTTGAAGCTCAGGCTTTGATTGCCCAACATTTAAAGCCCTCAGTCTGCTCTTCAACTTGACTGAGACTACAGAAATTCAAAAAAATTTTTTTTAAGCCTTTAGGCTATAGAGAATAACTTTTCCTGCACATAATTCCAAAATAATATGAGCTTGGTGCAATGACTTGGATTTTCATCACTTTCCCCCAAGACCAGAATTTCCTCCTCCCTCTGTGAGCAAACAAGTGATGAATATTTTCCAACAAAACATCATGAATTAAAACACACAACAATTAAAAATAGTTTTAGTGACAGCTCCCTGACACAGAGAAAGAATGCGTTGAGGGGGGAAGAAAAGAAGATATTTAGCATTGTTGGCTGCTATTCAGACACTTCCAGCCATTCAAATCCATGAAACCAAACCCAAATTATATCTGGATTTCAGCTGGAGACACATGAGACTGAGCAGTACCAATTAGGACACACGGAATGAGCATCTCCCAGTGACAATACTGGGAAAAACCATTCCAACTTCCAGTTTCCAACCAAGCCTTAAACTTGATCCCTGCATGAGCAGTTCACAAGGAGGAAACCTTTGGATATAATTCCCAAAGACATATGGGGGTTGCTATAAAAGAAAACTGGGATCTTAGAATAAATCAAATTTTTCCCTCACCACAGAATCCAGTGAAGGGAGCACCAGAGAAATCCAAAGGGCCCATCCAAGCTAAACTTTCCAGCACAAATCCACCTTTGATCTCCTGGCTGAGCGTTTGGCCCCGGCCTGCTGGTGGCAGGGCTCCCAGTGCTCCGAGAGCCAGGACTGCATCCAGCCCTTCCGAGGGAATCGTGTGTCAACATTTCCACAGCCCTCCTGGCTGCCTGTCAGGCAGCTCGTTAGAAAACTCCTGCAGACCCACACTGACATTTGGAGGGTTTATCCATTAGAAAAACAAAACCTCCCCTCAAAGCCTGTTCAAAGTGCAAAGGTACGAGACTTGATCAAAACGGGACTGGATCATTGAATTCTCCCTTAAGAAAATGAACACTAGAGGTCAATCTAACAACTTGTCCCGGAAATATATATCCCTGGAATAAAATATTACAGACTGCTGTGTTCTGTACAGCTCTAACTACCTCCAGACACCCTGGCTCAGCCTGATCTAACAAGGGTTTCCTCTGTTCTTTTGGGTTTGCTCTTGTCTCGCTCTCCATTAGTGTTTCCTTTCTGGAGCTCTCCCTCATGGTCGCTGTCCCGAGTCACGGGGCTCCCTGATGCACTGAACTCCCTGTTTGTGCGAGGAAAGGGGGAATTGGCCTTGTGTGAGGAGGCTGGAGGCCAAATGTGTCCCTGATGGAGTTCCACTGCAGCTCGAGTTCGATGAAGGATCAGGGCAGGAGCAGAAGAGCAGCTGGTGCTGTGCAGGTGAAAACCCAGAACAGGCAGGTCAGGATCCCATCTCATGGATAAATCCTGGAGTGGGTTGGGTTGCAAGGGATCTTAAAGCTCATAAAGTCCCATTCCTCCTGTCCCATCCCACCTTCCACTGTCCCAGGCTGCTCCAAGCCCTGTCCAGCCCAGCCTTGGACACTGCCAGGGACAGGCAGCCACAAATCCATGATTCAAAAGAGGCAGCAGGGAACAGGGCTGAGATGCAAGGGGTAGGTGTGGGACTTCAGACTTCAAGTCTGATTCCCTTCCAATGCATCTCCCATCTAAGAGCAGCAGAGTGACTTCAGTCCTGCACCTCATGCATTCCTCACCTCATCTCCTATGCTCAGATTCTGGAGGACCTTGAGACTACAAACTCCCACAGACTCTTTCTGCTTAAAATATGTTTTGATTGGGCTTTTTTTTACTTCAACATTCTGAAATGCCCAATATTCCAATTCCAGTGAGTTTCTTCCTCCCCCTTCCCTGCTCTTATCACCAGAAATAAGACACAGCCCTGCCAGCCGGTTTCAGCCTCCCCATTGCCACTTTCCTCAGCAAATCCCAAATTCCCCTCCACAAACCTCCTGCCTCAGACAGACTCAATGGAGCACAGGAGGCCGCCTCCACTGGGAAAGCCAAGGGTGATCCAAGGCACAAAAGTCAAGCCAGATGAAAGCTCAGACCCAGCAGAGAGCGAGTTCAAGCGCAAGATTTCAGCTGGGGAGTCACTCGCGTGCTGCTCCCCTGACGCGGGGCCAAATCGCGGCTCTTTCCGCCTGCAGGCGGATCCTGCAACCCCGAGTAGCAGCGAGGAGTAACATTTATTCCCACACAGGGCTCTGTGCGGGGCTGCCAAGCCCTGGCCCCGGCTGAGCTTTCCGTGAGCGAGCAGCTCCATATGGCAGCGCCGGCTCCTCACTCAGCAGCTCGCCTGCTGCCAGCTCCTCTCGCTGCAAACGGCCCCGCGCAGCAGAAATGTTCCAGCTCCACCTTCTCGTTGCCATTACCTTTGCAAACCTGCCAGATGAATTCCTTAAAGTTCTTCCTGGGAGTTTCTCGCTGCCGGGATGAGCGCAGCGGTTCTGGCTGCAGCCAGCCGTGCTCCCCCGGGGCAGCAGCCGAGTCATTCCCAGGTGGATCCAGAGGGTGTCCAGCCTCAGTGCCCAGCTCCTCAGAGCCCAAGCACACCCAGAGGTGATGAAAATGCCTCGTTTTAAAGCAAGGTAAAGAGCTGAAGCTTCTTCAGGGACACAACTCTGAGCCCTTCCCAGATAACAGAGGCACAGGAGAGATTTGGGAGGGGTACAAGCATGGTTGGGACAGCAATGGATGGTGTGCATTAGCACTTTCTCTTCAAGGCATGAAAACTGGGCAGAACTGAACAGGAAACCTCCATTTTTGGGGCACTCGATGCCTCACCTTGGCAGTTTTTCATCTATTAAAATGCACAAGATGTAATTCCTTGGCCACAGGAGCTGCCCTTCCCAGTACCCCTATCCCATGGGAGGTGGTTCCCCAAAGACAGGCTGCCAGAGGCCCTTCCCAAGGACCAACAGCAGCACAGCCCTCAGTGCCACCACCCGATGGTTCTGGGCACACGGCAAAGCCAGCGGTGACACCAGAGGGGTGAAAGCCACAGCAAATGGTGTGGCCTTAGCTCAGCTCAACCCCAGGTTAGCAGGGAGCCCACTTTGAGATTATGGATCCAATCAGCCTCAGCCCGACCATGGCACGTGCAGTTCCTGCCAAATCAATATCTGCGTCTTCCTGGTGAATAATTGTGTCAGTGGGACGTTAATGGGGCACAGTGCTCGTGGTGTCGAGGCTTTTTTAATATTTTTTTTTTTTTGTCAACGAAGCAAAGTTATTCATTTCCCTCCCCCTTCCCCCCCTGCCAGCCTTCCCAAATGCACAAAATGGGCTCCAGACCCACCTCCTACAAGGAAATGAGAACCAGCCCCAGAGGATCACCCAGCAAGAAGCCTCTGTTCGGAGATCTGACGCCTCTTCAAAGCCAGGGGAGCAAATGTGCTCCTACCTCGGCTGATTTATGAGGAACGGCTGCGTCACCCATGCGGGGGAAACGCTTAAACGCTACCAGAGGGAAGGGAACCAGCCCTGGCTGCCTGCTCTGAGTAACCCCGCTCTCCAGGAGAGTTTGTTTTCATCTAATTAGCTCTCTATTGCATTTTAAAGGAAAACAAACAACCTGGGGACTGCAGCACATGCTGCTGGATGTTTCCCTCCCTGGGAAAACAAACACCGGGGTGGCAGCGCCGATGGCAGGCGGGATGTGCCAAGGGGGGCTCTCGAAGGGCACGTGGCACCAGCCAGCCTGGCACTGTGTCCCCACACACAAGGGGATGTGGGCAAAGCAGGTGGCTTCCCAGAAACAGCCAAAATCCCCTCAGCTGGGGGCAGGAGCAAAGCCAGAGGCACAGGCACCCCAGGAAAGGCAGGAGCAAGGTTTGAGTGAGGGGCACAGCCCAGGGGTGGTTTTTTTCCCTTCCTTTCTGTGTTGAAAAATTCTGGGTGTAAATCGTTCTGTGTGTTTGGTTTTAATTTCTGCTGCTGCCCCACTGTTATTTATGCTCTTGAAATATAACAGCAGGCACATGGAGAGTGTGGTGTTCATGAAATACAGCCCAGTGCCCAGAGTGTTTATCGACCAATGCAGTAAATAATTCTAACAAGCACAACTCATCCAAGAGAGCAGGGCCATGGATGAGGGCTGCCCATCTGCCAGGGCCCTTCCAGCGCTGCCAGATCTGCTCCAGAAACGCTCTTTTCCATCTTAAATGAAGCCAAGAAAGCCAAGTGCAGCTGCCAAGTGGGTCCTGGTGGCAGCTGTGCCCTGGGCTGGCAGGATGGCCGGTGCTGCAGGGACATCCCTCAGGACACCTTTGCCCACCATGGCGTGCTCCCAGTTCATGCCAGGAGGACTTGAACAGAAAGCAACTGCTCAAATGGATCCGAGCTGGGGCAGAGGCACCCAAGGGACACAGGCACACCAGGAGCTGGACCTCCACAGCACCCTCAGTGCTCCAGGACAGCCAGGAGGCCACTGCTCGAAACACAAGCTGTCTGCAAGGACCTGATCTGGTCTGGTGGCTGAGGAGAAGGCAGCAGAAACAGCCCTGTGTAAGCACTTGCTCATTTAGCATAGGTAATAGCTGTGGAATTTATTCAGTATCTGAATTCTTGCTTTTTTTCCAGGGGAAAGGCCAGAGGGGACTCTGCATGCTGCTTCCATACAGAGCTCTCAGCTGTCCCAAGGATTTCCCTGGATGCTTTCCCTGTCCTGCAGCACAGAGAGCCCTGGAAAGCCCAGCACAAGGCCAAACAGATTTAGTGCTGCTACACTGGGACTCGTTTATCTTCCCTCCGAGGTGAAGCCACACTGTCCTCAAGGACAGGAGCTTAACAAGCAGAGAGGAAGATCTGAACCAGATCCTGACCTGCTGTCAATCACACAGCTGCTCTGAACCAAACAGGGCTGATTTATGCCAATGTCCTGGCTCCAGCTCATTCCCAGCTCCCTCTGCCCCCCCAGGCTGAGCTCACCCCAGCAGCCCAGGGCAGAGCCATGAAGGGACATCAGCACTCAGATTCCACCCTGAGACACTCACACCACTGACAACGGCAGCGTGAGGACCCTCAGGGTAAAATAAAGCCCCTCAGACAGGGCTGTGCTGCAGCAAACCCTGCCCTGGGTGTAGGGGAGAGCTCAGCACCACAGGGTACCTGTGGGACTGACTGGAACTCACAGCCAGCTCCTCTGGGCTTTGCTGCCAAAATATCACTGCCCAGAGGGGATAACCTTCACCAGACTCGTGTCAGCCACGAAGCCAGGCTGGGAGAAGGCCCCTGATCAGGGATCCCCAGAGATGCTGCAGTAACGCCCCCAGTGCCGCTGTGAGCTCTGGCCCTGCTGGTCCCAGTTCATCTCAGGGCAGCATTTCCCAGCAGGGTGGTGCCCAGCACAGCACAAAGGACACTCTCAGCATTTTACCCGTGGGCAATCCTGATATCACAACGGCTCCTCAGCAGGGAACAGTTCCTTCAGTTTAGCAGGAGTCTGAGACACCCTGGAAACCCGGAATCCCCAAGCTGGGATTCCCAAATCCAGGCAGCACGAGGTGCCAGAGGCTCTGCCTCCAGCCAAGCCCCTCACTTTGCAGCACTGCCTGCACACACCAGGGCCTTTTACTTTCTCCTGCTCCACAGGGAGACAGCAGCAGACACCCCCTGACCCCTTTTCCAGCCCAGCACCTGCTCCTTCCCCCACCCAGGAGACTCTCCCAGCCCCAAAGAATTCCACACCTTCCACTCCCTGCAGAACATCCCAGCTCAATCCCAGGGCTGGGAGCACAGGCCACCCCACAGACCTGGAGCTGGCAGGATGGGGGAGCAGCACTGCAGCCCTGGGGATCCTGAGCACAGCCTCTCCACCTTGGCTCTCTCCCCGCGCAGGAGCCGCTTGCCAAGCCCACATTTGGATCTAGCAACAGACTTTTGTGCTTTGGCTCATGGATCCTGCAAACAAGAGCTTTAATCACTGCTTGCTTTTATGTGCCGAGAGCCAAAATTGTCTTGTTAAGTACAGTAAGCGATCAGTACTCGCAGCACAGAACGTTTCAATGGCTGCTTGTGTGGGTAATTATTCCAGGCTTGCCTCTCTTCCCCTCTTGAGAAAAATTACGGAATGTGGAAATTATTGCGAAGCCTCTCCGGACTTGGAATGTTTTCCACCGGTTACTTCAGCCTGTGCCTGGCTTCTGCTGCCTGGCTGTGCCCCTTGCTGAGGGATGCCCATCCCTGGGCAGGCTGCTCCAGGATCTCACCTTCCACAGACAGGTTCCCTGCTGGGCTTTCCTCAGGCAGAACAACCCCAATACCTGTCCTAAAGGTAACAGGAGGCTCAGCCTCAGCTCCCCCTCCCTGAGCACAGCCCAGCCTAGCAAACATTGATTTAATTTGTTTTTCCCCCCATTTTCCCCATGCATCCCTAAATGGAAGCGTGGATCCGTGCTTGGAACCCCAGCTGTGCCATGGCCCCAGGCAGGAGCCTTTCCCTCCCAGCCCTCTCTAATATTACACTATTAAAGTTGCCTTTTGGCTTTTATTAGGATTTTTTTCCAGAGATAAAAGCAGGCTGTGGGAGCAGAGGGAGCCCCAGCAATATCCATGTCCTTGGAGCTGACAGAGTGGGCAACCTCAAGCTGGGAATGCTGTGGTGAGGCTGGGACATGCAGAGGAGGAGGAGGAGGATGGTGCTCAGCTGTGCATCCCTCAGCTCCAGCTTGCATGAAGGGAGCAGCAGAGCAAACTGCAGGGATGCTCCCTGCTCCAGTGCCAGGGGATGCTTTTCTGGAAAAGGGGGAGCAAAACACTCTCAGCACACTCAGAGCTGCTTTGCTTCACCTTCTGCTCTGCAAATGCAGCTGGAGGAGGAGGTTTTGGGCACTCATAAACCTCTGCTGAAGCAGAGACAGGACCCCAGAGTCCCCATCCCACTCCCACAGCCCACGGGCAGCTCTGCTCTTGCCTCCAAGAGGATTTTGTACCGGGCAATTCCAGCGTGGGATGCAGGAAGGAAGGGCTCTGGGAGGACTGGGATGAGAGCTAAAGCCAAAAGGGATGGGGTAAGTCCCCAGGAAGTTTCAGCAGAGTTATGTGCACAGCAGAGCCTGTCCCCAGCTGCCAGGAGGGCAGTGCTGTCACTGCAGAGCTCGTTCCTGCAGGTTCATTGCAGCAGGACAGGGGCACCAGCTCCAGGGAGGTCTGGGTGCCCCGTGGCACCCCCAGCACCCCTGCACTCCAGCTGGAGCTTTGCCTCAGGGCTGGCTCCTGTCCCCAGTGCCCACCCAGGGCTGGCTCAGGCATTCCCAATCCAGCGTTTGGGTGCTGGTGGCACACTCTGTCCCCTCCAGCCCCGGGTGGTGCCACTGGCACACCCCCCTCCAGCTGCTGAGCTGCCTTAAAGACATTTGGGTGTAAGAGCCAGCAGAGAAAATACAGCTTCTCCCCTGGGAGGGTGGAGGGCTCTCCTTGTCCTCTCCAGCCCGTTTTCCTCTGCCCCATTTCTGCAGAGGGGTGAGGGACCAGGACCCATCGCACACGCACAGGGCTGACAGGAAGGGAGCCACTCCCGAGGAGCATTGCTTCTAAACCACTCCAATATGGCAAGGCAATGGTAACCAGCTGGGAAAGCTCTTTAAAGACCCTTAATTAAAGGCTGGCTGTTGCACAGGCCCCTTTCCCATTCCCACCAGGAGTGTTTCCCAGTTTCCCGGCCTCTCTCCCGCTGCCCTCCATCCCTCACACTTTCCTTCCCTCTGGCATCTGCCAGCAGCATGCTGCAGCTGCCAGGGGGGGTCTTCAGCAATCAGCCATCAGATGGAAGTTTAAACTCAGAGTAAAAGGAGAAAAAAAAAAAGGGGGGAATTCCCTCACTGTTGATTTCCTGCCTGGATGGCAGTGCTGGCACAGAGCTGGTGTGCCAGCCTGATCCTTCACATCACTGGCTCAGTGATCTGCACCAGCACTCCCAGCCACGTAAACTGGGAAAAATGGGGTTGGATCAGCCCTTTCAGCTCCAATCTCTCCTCCAATACCAGCTGTGGCATCACCATGAGCCAGCCCCAAAGGCTCCAGCCATCCCCCTCCTCCTGCCCGTTCCATGTGTGCCCATTCCCTGGGGAAGGAGCAGTGCTGGCAGTGCCCCATCCACCCCACAGCCATGAGGGGTTCACAGTCAGGGCCTGGGGCTCGCCCTCTGCCAGGGGAATCCTGCCAGAAAGGATTTATTCTTTCCTGTGATATAAATCCATTAAGCGAGGCAACGCCTTGCTCTTCCAAATCAGAGCGTAAATTTGGCATTTGCAGGCGATGGCTGCACACAACACCCTGCTGCAACCCCCAAAACCAGCAGGAAGGATGCCCAGCACCCCTGGCAGCAGCCCCCACTTACCAGGCTGTGCCCGGTGCTGCTCCCTGGGCCAGGACAGCCTCTGCACCCTGCAAAGCTGGGGAAAATCCTGCAGGGAGGCTCCAGTGCCTCCTCACAGCTTTTATAGCCCACAGGTGCCTGGCAGCACCAGCCTCACCTGGGGAATTGCGGAGGGACAGGTGTGGCAGCAGGGAATGGGCATGGATGGGCATTTCCAGGGAAGAGCATGAGTTTCCCTGTTACAGGTTATAAACATTCAAGGTGAAATGTGGGACTGAAAATCAGCCCTGCTGCTCTCCTCATCTCCAGATCCAGGCAAAAGCAGAGAAGTTTAAACTTCTTGCTTTTGTAGGGTTTTTTTGCTTTCTTTCTTTCCTCCCTATTTTTGTTCCTTCCCTTCTGTCTTCCTAAATCTGGTATAACAGAAAAAGGAGTAAATAAAACATTTTGGAAAGCTCTTCCAGCCCTGCTCTTCCTGGCTTATGGAGTGGAATGGAAATGGAGGCCCAGAGCACAGGAACCACAAAACTTTGGATAGCTGGATTTTCAAAACGAAATTTGGTCTAGAAATGGAAACTTTGGTTAACTGAGATGGGGATGAAAACTTCATTTCATACTTGGCTGCAAAGCTGGATCTTCATCATCCTCTTGCTTTGGCACTTCCCCAATTAACCTGGTGCTCCAGAGACATTTTTCCAGCTCCAGGAGCACAGGGTGGTTGCCATCGTCCCCTGAGCAAGCAGCAGCCCAGACTCCCTGTGTCCCAGAAAACACCAGCACAGCTCAGCATCCGCTTGTTAGAACTTTATTCCCAGAGGTTTTGAGCAGGGAGATCCAGCAGTGACACCTCTCCCTGAGCCTCTGTGCGAGTTTCAGAGCAATTCCTCCTGGAGGAGCTGTGGCTGCCCCTGGCAGTGCCCAGGCCAGGCTGGACAGGGCTTGGAGCACCCTGGGACAGCGGGAGGTGTCCCTGCCATGGCAGAGGTGGCACTGGAGGGGCTTTAGGGTCCCTCCAGCCCAAACCAGGATTCCATGACCCTGGAGAATGAAGTGTCCCAGTGAGCACTCGGAATTCCAAGGAATCTCTGCTCAAGCCGAGCCCTCCACGACGGCACAAGTGTGACAGGGCTGCTGTCACCGTCCCCAGTGAAACACTTTTTTTTGGAAGCACATCGCTCCACTGGAGCTCTTGAAAGCACCACAAACTCCTCCGAGGTGGACTTAAGCCCGTGCTTGGCTCAGAGCAGGAGCCGGGAGATTCCATCCCCTTCCTACCAAAGCTGCTTTTATTGTCTTGATCTAATGAAGTGCAGACTTCACCTGGACAGAGCCATAAGTGGCTCCTCTCGGAGGCAATGAATACAAATACTTGACCTCGTGAGCTGCGGGGCAGCAATTAGTTTAAGCAGGGGGTTTGTGTAACACTTCAAAAGTCTTAATCCGTGCGGTCAGCCCTGGCACGGTATTTGCCAGAACGCATTGAGTAGTCTTAATGAGTCTGCAAAGCGAGCTTTCAATACATTTTGGGTCGCTTCAGATGCTTTAAATGGCATAGTCTATATGGTATTGTGCGGCTTTAGAAAGGGCCGGGCTTTAAAAAAGTATGGTTCCCTTTCACAGGGCAGACAGAAACCATCTTTAGAGCCGGACCCTTAACGTTTTGCATATCAATATGGCTGGGGCTGAATGCAGTCACTCAGCTGAGAAATAGGATCACTATCAGCGTTTCCAGCCTTTCACAGGCACTTGGGAAACTTTAAAGCCCTTCGCGGAGAATAATTTGGTCGAATGTCGTCGCTGGAAACAAAACCTAAACAAGCAGAGCGCAGTCCATCATGCGGAGCTGCCAGCGAGGCTGACAAGGGGCTCCAGCCGCTGCGACATCCCAGCCCGGCGGGGACACGGCCGGGGGTCGCAGGGAGGGGACACAGCCAGGGGTCACAGCCGGGGGTCGCAGAATGGGGACACGGCCGGGGGACACAGGGTGGGGACACAGCCAGGGGACACAGCCGGGGGTCACAGGGTGGGGACACAGCGAGGGGACACAGCCAGGGCACCCCGCACTGGGCAGGGGTGCTGGGCCCATCCCAGAACAGCTGCGTCACTCCCAGGACTTTGGGATTTCAGCCAGTCCTGGCTTCCTCTCCTCTCACTCTCCTTGGCGATATCCTGCTTCACCCCGGTCACAAAGCCCTGGGGACTGTCACCTGTCACCTCGATGGCCTCTCCACACAGAAACTGGCAGCTGCTTGCTTTTCCCTCCAGCATCACCTTATGCACGTGTCACTTGTCCTGGGAATGAACAGGAGCATGACCAACATCACCTACAGCCTGGAGCATGGGACAGGAGACAAACCTCACCCCCAGGGACACCAGGGAGGTGCCAGGAGCCGGGACAGGGAGAGCTGTGTGCGATGAAACACCAGGTGTGGGTGTGAAACCAGCCCGGAGCTGGGAGGAGAAGGGATGAGGCCCGTTGTACATCCCAGAAGTGGGACCTGCTTCCCTCCTCGTGCCCAGGCAGCAGCAGCAGGGAGGACTGGAGGCACCTCAGCAGCTTTGGGATGCTGCATGATGGAAGGAACCACAGCCAAAGCAGATTTGCAAATAATGCAGGGCCTGAGGGCCCTCCAAAACTCATAATTAGCTCATTAAAGAGACAAATACAAGTGGCTAATAAGATCTTAGAGGTTAATTAAATGTTTTCCCCATCTTTAATTAAGGGAAAACTAGTTAGTAGAGATTAAAGTAATTTCTGCAGCCTCCCGTGATGACCCTCGATGGCTGGAGATTTGAAAAACTATTGAGATTATTGAACTGAAAGGGCAGAGTTGGGTAAATTGTGGAGAAGCTGGAATTTTCGTGCTAATGGTTAGAAAAGCCCTGCCCTATCAGCTGGGCCACTCAAGGAACATGGGAAGGTGATCCACAGCTCCCTCTCCCTAAGCCAGACCTGGCATTTATTCAGAACTGCTGCTGTTCATTGTTTTGCTCAGCTGGGAAATTCCTGCAGACTCTTTTCCATCTCCAAAACATCTCCCAGGACTGGGGAGTGCTGCCCAGCCCTCCCCTGGCCACCAGGCACTGTGTCACCCCCAGAACCCTCTGGCTGTGTGGCCCAGAGGTTTCCAAAGGTTTCATTCAGGGTGGTGGATCCGGGATCCCCGTGCACACAAACCCACACTC
Source organism: Pyrgilauda ruficollis (assembly GCF_017590135.1). Lineage (NCBI taxonomy): Eukaryota > Metazoa > Chordata > Aves > Passeriformes > Passeridae > Pyrgilauda > Pyrgilauda ruficollis. The sequence goes on along the minus strand of NW_024514764.1, from coordinate 34,936 downwards.
CCACCCAGAAGGCTCCCAGTTAACGGAGATCACCAAGGTTTATATGGAAGAATATTTAATCTGCTCAGGGAGGGGAGAGGGCTCATCTGAGGTTTTATTAAATATTTCTCTCTACTCCAAGAAAAGTCCATTTCTTGCCAGAAAAGGTCCGATATAAATTAGAACAAAGGGAGGAGGGTGCTGGTGGGGTGGCCACGGGCATGCCTGGGCCACAGTGACCATGGACATCCCATCATGATGACCATGAGCATCCCTGGGCCACAATGACCACAGACATCCCTGGGCCATGATGACCACGGACATCCCTTGACCACAGTGACCACGGGCATCCCTGGGCCGCAGTCCTGGCATGCCAGGTGCCAACCCAGCAGCGTGCCCTGGCGATGGGCTCAGTCCCACCCAAAATGGACAATGATGACCACGGGCATCCCTGCGCCACAGTTACCACGGACATCCCTTGACCACAATGACCATGGGCATCCCTGGACAATAATGACCACAGGCATCCCTGGATCATGATGACCATGGGCATCCCTGGGCCACAATGACCACGGACATCCCTGGATCATGATGACCATGAGCATCCCTGGGCCACAATGACCACGGACATCCCTGGGCCATGATGACCACGGACATCCCTTGACCACAGTGACCACGGGCATCCCTGGGCCGCAGTCCTGGCATGCCAGGTGCCAACCCAGCAGCGTGCCCTGGCGATGGGCTCAGTCCCACCCAAAATCCTGCCCTGTCATCTGGTAGAACTTCATGTTGAAGGGTCTGTAGAACTCGCGCAGGCGCTGCACCACCTGCCCGTCGATTGTGGGGTGCGGCCGCCCCTTGGATTTCCCCAGGCAGCGTGGTTTGCTCCCCCCCTCGGGCTTCTTCAGGCAGGGAAAGCCCTTGGTCTCGTTAAAGTAGAAATGTCTGTCCGTCACCACCCTGTGGAGCCCCAGGAAGTCCTGGACACGGCCCATCTCCCCGGCAGGGTCGCTGACCAGCCTCTCCCCGCTGACGAAGAGGAACTTGGAGAGCGGGAAGTACTGCAGCCAGTTCTCCAGGTGCTTGGCGTAGATCCCGATCCTCACCGCGCTCCAGCTCGTGTCGATCAGTCCCGTGCTGAGGTTTTTGAAGGCCAGGGCCTGGAAGCTGGGGATGGAGGGGTTTTTGGAGAGGGTCTGCGTGTAGTCCGAGATGGCGCGGGTGACGGGGTTGCGCACCACCACGATCAGCTTCGTGTCCCGGGACATGTTGTGGATGCGCCGCGGGGCCTCCTTGGTGACAAAGTAGCTGGGGGTCTTCTCCATGGTGATCTGGCCCTCCAGGGTCCGTGGCATCAGGCTCCTGAGGACAGAGGGACACGCTCAGGGCTCAGCTGCTCCCACCTGATGTCACAACGGGTGGCAACGAGCCCCAAAACCCGGCCAGAAATGTTCAAGGGCTTCCCAGCCATAGCCACATCTCCCCTTTCCCTCCTGCCCCACCTTGTCACACCCCCCTGGTCACCTGCTCCTCTTCAAAACCCTTCCTAGGAGCCCCCGAGCTCCAGCCTCTCTGCCCATCTCAGCATTCCCTTTGTCCCCTCCGGAGTGTGTCCCTAGGAAGGAGCTCCCTGTCACCCTGCCCCACCCTGCAGGCTGCTGCTCTGCCTTGGAATTCCTTCCCGGCCCTGGAAATCCCTCCTCCCGCTGCGGTGGGTGAGGGACATCTCAACGCGAACATTTCGGGACGGGGCTGGTGCTCATCCCTGCCGCCAGTCAGATTTCATGTCCTGGAGGTTTCAGCTCTCCCCGTGGTATTGCAGAGGAAAATCCCGGAAAATCCCGGAAAATCCCATCACGGGGGTGATGCCCAAGCACCAGCTGGGAATGGAGATGCCCACCAAGGCTCCCTCCTCCTCTGCCTCCAGACAGGGAGCAGTTAAAGCCAGAAAAAGACTGTTTCCTTTTCAAAAGAAAGGCAGAAAAACCCTGAGGGCCCAGCCATTGTGCTGGGTAAAATTCACTGCTCTGATTGTTCCCTCGTGCACTTTAATGAGGCATTAATTGCCGCAGAAATTACCCAGCCGTGTCACCCCGTGTGACAGAACGGGTCCTCCCTGCCACCAGCACAGGCACCTGCTCACTGCCCTCCACAGCCTCCTCTTCCAGCCCCGGGGAGAGCCACAACATCCTGGAATGTTTGGGAAGGGACCTCACGGATCACCCAGGACAGGACAGGGACATCTGCCGCTGTCCCAGGGTGCCCCGAGCCCCGTCCTGGCCTTGGGCACTGCCAGGAACAGCCGGAGATTCTCCGGGAATTGCATCCCACTGCTCGGGGCTGTGCCTGGCAGGGGGCTGGGGACAGGCACAGGGCTGTGCCCGGCAGCATCTGCTCCTTATGTCATGGGAAAAGCTTGAGGTTTCTGGGATTTTTCCCCTGGACTCAGGAAAGAACACTTTATTAAAAGCATTTGCGAGGGACGCCCCACAGCTCCCTCCCCCAGACAAGAGCAGGAGCCATTTGTGGCTTTCCCCCCCCGGCCCCTACACTTTTATTTTAATTTTTGCACAGTGCCAGCGTTTTTAGAGGCAGCTCCTGTCCCTGGTGCCCTCACCTGGCAGCACAGCCCCTCTCTTTGGCACCAGATGATCCACGGATCCCAGGGCAGCCACAGCTGCTTTTCCCATCCTTCCCTGCACTTCTTCCCCAAATAACTTCCCAGAGGCTGCCTGACAGAGCTCCAGCTGGGAATCACCTTCCCAAACAGGGATTAGACCCGTCCCTGTCCCCTCCTGGGCTGCTCCAGAGCCCAGGAAAACCCCAGGGATGGGGATGGGGACTCACTGGGAGCACAGCACAGCTCAGCTCACCCCCTCTCCTGCGGGGCTTCCCAGCCAGCCAAGCGTCCTGAACTTTAATTCCATGCAGGAAATGCCGCAGGGCTTTCCAGGCTGCATCACCAGCTTCTCCTGGCACCTTCCGAGGCATCCCTGCTGTGTGTGCCTGGGATTTCTGAACGGCTCCATCCTCATCCTCCTCCTCATCCAGCCCTCCCAGCAAACCTGGCCTGAGGGCCGGAGCCAGCCCTGCTCCTCAGTGGGCGATAAATTGTTTATTCCAAACAAACCCTGGGGATGGGGACCCGGAGAGGCCACGCTGAACCACAGCCCGGCGCTGGAAAAAGCCTCTCATCCCTCCCTGTCCTGCACAGGGACATCGGGGCCAGGCTGAGCCCCCAGGGCCATCCACAGCTTAATGACAACGTGATTAAACCAAGTTTTAATGAAGTTTGAATGGGTTGGGCGGGGTCTCCCAGCGGCTCCCGTGGCTGTGATGGGTGCGGGGACCTTCAGTCCCTGAACTGGCCCGGGGACACCCCGGGATCCCCTCGGGAACAGCAATTAACTGTGCAACACCCCCTCTTCCTCAGCAGCCCCAGCACTCCCAGCTCCTGGCACAACAATTAAACATTTCACATCTTCATTAAGGCCCTAATACTTCCCCTAAATTAGCCGGGTTAATTATTGACAACACCCCGCTCCCTCCAGCCCTGGCTCAAACCGGCAGAGAGCAGAGCTGGCTTTGCTGCGCTCCACTTTAGCCCGAACATTAGGAACGTTAATTAAATTTACAGTTAATTCTTGCTGACCCTAAGAGAGCACCGTGGGAATGCCAAGCAGTGCCTGCAGGTACAGGACACGGCTCTGGGGAGCCTTGGGAGGAACTGGGATTTCCAGAGGAGACTGCGTGCCCAGGAGGAGGGATAAAACCCTTCTGCCTCTCCATTAAGCTGATAAATGTTTGGTTTTAATTAATAAAACAACTGGCACTTAAGGGGCATCGGAGCAGGAGTTTCCTACATGGAGACATTCAACACATGAAAACGCTTCCTCGGTTAAGGTGACACACAATAAATTACAGCAGATAAAATGATGATAAAAATGCAGAAAGCTGCATTAAGTAGTGATTAACAGCCACAGCAGGCAGGGAATCAAAGCAGACTTCAAAAACTGGGCCAACATAACTTCCCAGAGTTAATTGCTTCACGATTCCCGATGATTTTTGGAGCAGAACTCCTCCCAGTACTGAGCTGAGAGATCAGGGGATGCACTCTCAGGAGATAAATAAGTCTCCAGCCCAGAGCATCCCTGAGTTATCACCCAGGGCAGCTCCAGGAGGAAATTAACTCTATCCCAGCGCAAAGCAGGAGGGCAGCACAGGCTCTGCCTGCTGCTCATCCCCCAGAAACGCCAGGCAGAAACTTCCACATGGATACAGGTCCAGCCTGAGCTGGGAGAGCCCAAAAGCCCACATCAGCCACAGGTGGAAATGGTGGGTGCTGTGGGGTCAGGATGCTGTGGGGTCAGGGTTGCAGGTTCTGTGTTATCACTAAAATGAGAAAAAAGAGGGGAAAAATCCCCTCTCCATCACTATTTAGAAAAAAAAAATGAGCCCTTACAAAAGCCCGGCCAAAGAAAGGGGGGAAAATCCCCTCTCCATCACTATTTAGAAAAGCCTGGCCAAAAGGAGTGAAGGGCAGGGGTTCTGCCAGAGGGGGACACGGCTGAGAGCTTTCTGCAGGACAAAGTGACTCTTCCAGGCACCGGGATAGGGCTGGGGACACTGGGGACAAAGCCAGCACAGCTCAGCGGTGACAGCTCCGCCAGCACCAGGTTGGGCAGGGGACAACCCTGGCCCCAGGAGACACCCCCAGGGGACAGGGGACACCCGGGGCTCCAGGGACATTCCCGGTCCCCAGGGGACAGCCCGGGCTCCAGGGACATCCCCAGGGGACAGGGGACACCCGGGGCTCCAGGGGACACCCCGCGGGCAGGGTGACAGGCAGCAGGCCGGGGCTCGGGGCTCGCGGAGGGGACAGGACCGTTTTTGTGTAAATGTAAAATAGTTTGGAGCCGGGAGGGGCTCGGCACGGATTGATGCCGCGGTACCGGCCGGATCTCCATATGAATCGCGCTCGGGTTTGTCGCGGCCGGGACAAGGCTGCCTTTGTGCCCCGGCAGCTCTCCGGTGTCACGCTGGAACCAGCGCGGCCAGCCGGGGATAGCGACCCTTCCCTCTGGAATAGCGACCCTTCCCTCCGGGGATAGCGACCCTTCCCTCCGGGGACAGCGACCCTTCCCTCCGGGGATAGCGACCCTTCCCTCCGGGCAGCTGCAATTGCAGGAAAAGGGTGCGAGGCGGCAGGGACGGGAATTCCAGCCCCAAATCCCTGCTGGACGCTGCTGCGGGTGGCAGAGCCCTGCTCCCCAAAAACGGGGGGCAGCCGGGCTGAGTCCATCCCGGGGCTCTCCATCACCTCTCCTGCTCCCCAAAAAGGGAGGTGAGAACCCATCCCGGGGCTCTCCATCATCTCTCCTTCCCGCAGGAACCAGCGCAGGGAACGGAGGGTTGGACTGGGAAGGGTGAACTGGGAAAAATGAACTGGGAAGGGATGGATTGGGAAGGGGTGAGCTGGGAAGGGATGGACTGGGAAAAATGAACTGGGAAGGGGTGGATTGGGAACGGGAGAGCTGGGAAGGGATGGACTGGGAAAAATGAACTGGGAAGGGGTGAACCGGGAGGGATGAGCTAGGAAAGGATGAACTGGGAAGGGATGAGCCAGAAAGAACAGGGAGGGATGAACCAGGAAGGAAGAACCGGGCGGGATGGACTGGGAGGGATGAGCTCCCCAAGCCGCCCGGGACCAAATTAGCCCGCGTTCCTTTTTACCCTAATTACCGAGCTGCTCCCCCTCGCCTTCCCCAACAGGTCCTGGCAGAGCCCCCCCAGCGCTCCCCACCCCCGAGCTGCCTCCATTATTTCTGATTCTTTCACCAATTCAAAAATGTGCAAATGAGGCCGCGGCTTCCCAATCAGGCCTGGCCGGGAGCTAATTGGCTTTAAGCAGGGAGACCTGAATATGCTAATGAGGGCAGTAACAAGGCTGTGATGCGCCTGGAAGGGGAGCCAAGCCCTGGGCTCCACCACGGGCTGACTGAGACACGTCAATTAACAAGCAGGCAGATAATTTATTAATGCTCCCTTGCACCCCTGTGCCCTTTGCTCCTAATTACCGTTTGATACATCAAACAGCGAGGGGGTTTGGCGGGTCGTGCTCCCAGCTGGAGCATCCCCAGGGGCTCCTCCTGCCCCCCAGAAGCTGCAGATTCCCCCCTTGCCCCACGGAGGAGCACGGCTGGGGGGTCCCCGGCCCACACAAGGACCCCAGAGCTCTCCCAGTGCCACTCCCTGGGCTGGCTTCAGGTGGATGAAGAGTCCCAGAGGAGGAGGAAGACGCGGTGGGTTGTGCCACCCTGGAGAGTGTGAGCCCCCCAAAGGGGCTGCAGAGCAGGGGGGAGCAGCCCTGGGGGGTTCCAGGAGGTTTGGGCTGGACGTGGCCCCCGGATCTGGAGCTGTGCAGGCGAGGGGAGAAGCCTGGAGCCAACATTTGCATTTCTAATGGCTGCTCCCAGCAGTCACCCGACACCCGGTCATTAACCCCCACACGAACCGGGGCTGCCGAACACGGCTGCTGTTCCCACCCAGAAAGTCTCCCAGACCCCTCGGGATGCCAGGATTCCCGGTAGGAAGGGGTGGAAAAGGCCGTGTCCCCCCAACACTGCAGTCCCCACACTCAGTTCAGTTCCCAAAACCCAGAATTTCCATCGGTTTCCTGCCGTGTGCACGGCCAGGGGCTGCAGTTATGGCCCTGGAGGGTGTTTTCCTTGCAAAGCTGGGTCCTTAGGGTGAAAGGTGGATGATGGAGAGCAGGAATCAGCCTCAGTCAGGGCACAGCTCCTTCCCTGCAGTGCAGAAGAGGCTCTTTGGTCTCTTAATGGGGTTTGGGATGACCCCATCTCACCCTTCTCCACTCTGGAGCAGCTACAAGATTTGGGGTCACCCCAAAAATGCCACCTGAACTGCCCAGCGACACTGCCAGGAGCCCCTCACTGCTGGGACTGTCCCTGATGGGGTCCGAAAAGAGCCCCCAGGGACTCCTCCCTGATGGAGTTTGAGTAAAACAAACACAGTGAAAACTGAGTGAAAACGCAGCTGAAGCCACTGCTTGGGTGAAAACAGGTGGGAAACAGAACAGCTCCATGAATCCCTAAAAACCCCTCAGAAAATAGGGAGTGGAAGGTGCCCAGCTTGGTGGGACACTGAATCCCCAAAACCCCTCAGGAAATGGGGAATGGCACATGCCCAGCCATCATGGGGCACTGAATCCCCAAAACCCCCTCAGAAAATGGGGAATGGCACATGCCCAGCCATCATGGGGCACTGAATCCCCAAAAACCCCTCAGGAAATGGGACTGGAACGTGCCCAGCTTGGTGGGACACTGAATCCCCAAAGCCCCTGAGCCCAGGGGGGCTGGCAGTGCCCAGCCTGGCGTGGCCCTGGGCTGGGGCTGTGCCCGGTGGGGACAGGGCTGCGCTGGCAGCTCTCCATCCCTCTGGAATGAAGCCTCTCAGCGTGGCAGCCGTCAGGAATCTCCTCTCCTGGGCGGCTCCCCAGTGTCCCTTTGATTGCCGGAGGGGACAGCCTGTGGCAGGTGTCCTGCCTGTGACCCGGGCCAGCCCAGGGCTCTGATCTGGGGATGACCCTTCCCAGCAGTGCCCGTGTGCCCCGCTCAAACAGCTTGCAGATGAAGGAGCAACAGACTGGAGATGATTTATTCAGGAATTAAAGGTTCAGTACCCCTTTTAAAGGCTGTGCCTCGGCACTGTCAGCCTTCATTGCACACAATTAAAGGGCTTGGCTGCCCCAGCCCCCCTCTCCTGCCTTCCAGGGGAAGGAAATCAAACAAAACCAACCCCCCCGAACGCCCCCGCCGAGCCCCGGCCCCGGGGGGCTCTGCTGAAGGACTCGGGAGCTCGGCAGTGGCCCTGAGCTGCAGCTCCAGCCTGGGAAGCTGCTCCAGCTCCATTCTCTGCTTGGGATGGGGGATGGAGCACTTGGGTTTGCTCCCCGTTTGCAGGAGGGGATGCTCAGGGTTGGAGTCCTCAAAGCAAAGCAAAGCAAAGCAAAGGCTGTTCCTGCAACTGGAGCTGCACTGGAGAGGATTTATCCCTCCTCCTGGTTATTCCTCCTCCTGGCTATCCCTTCTTCTCTTTTTCCCTTCTCCTGGTTATCCTTCCTTCTGCTTATCCCTTCTGCTTGTTATCCCTTCTCCTCTTTATTCCTCCTCCTGGTTATCCCTTCTCCTCTTTGTCCATCCTCCTGGCTATCCCTTTTTCTCTTCATCCCTTCTCCTATTTATCCCTCCTTCTGGTTATTCCTCCTCCTGGTTATTCCTCCTTCTTGTTATTCCTCCTCCTGGTTATCCCTTCTTCTTTTATTCCTCATCCTGGTTATCCCTTCTCCTCCTTATCCCTCCTCCTGGTTAACCCTTTTCCCCTTTAATCATCCTCCTGGTTATCCCTCATCTAGTTACTCCTTCTCTTTATTCCTCCTCCTGGTTATCCTTTCTCCTCTTGATCCATCCTGGTTATCCCTTTTCCTCTTTATCCCTTCTCCTCTTTTCCTCCTCCTGTTTTATCCCTCTGGAGCAAACTCGACCCTGCAGCAGCTCAGCACCCCCTGTGCAGTGCAAGCACTGCAAACTCCACACAAATCCCAGCCCAGCTCCACTTTCCTCTCCCACCTGGGCGGGGGGATCGGGATAAACCCGGCACGGTGGGGATGGATCCCTCCCGCGGGCTCCAGCAGCAGGAATTCAATGAAAAGCTTCCTTCCTCTTAGGAAAGAAAGGGAAGAAACCCGCTGGCAGCAGCGCTGGGATAATCCCTTTGCAAGGCAGTAAATTTCCCTGCAGCTCCCCCGGAAAGTAATCCTGCGGATTATTGCACCTTTCAGCACAGGCAGCTTTAAACAGGCTCTCCCCTCCCCGTGGATCTGGTGCTTTATGACCTGACCTGCTGTCTGAGCAGGGGGAAACACAAATTACCCTCCTCTGAACCTGCAGCACAGGCTCTGGTGACAGATTTTATCCCCCTGGTAACTGGGGTCCTTGGGAGAGCCAATAAATAAGGGGAGATTGCTCTTGGAGCTGCTGGGGAGGGAAGGGGACCCCACTAACCCTGACTATTCCAAGGTTTATTTAAAAAAAAAAAAAAAACCAGAAAAAAATCCCCAAGACCACTCTGTCTCAAGATCTTGGTTTCAATTACAAATTTAAAAATTGCACTCATTAGTTCTCACTAAATTATCCCCTCACAGCAACAGGCTGGTCCTGCCTGGTTTCCCACCTTGATGGAGGAGAGCACAGGGAAAGCATAAAAAGGTCACAAAAATCATTGATGTTTTCAGGTTCACAGTTACACAGACAGCAGAAATAGGAATCCTTCCAGCTCCTGATGCTTGGCTGAGCAGAAGGAAAAGAAAGGGAGGGACCCTTTCCACTGTGCCAGGTTCTGCCAACCTGGCCTGGGACACCTCCAGGGATCCAGGGGCAGCCACAGCTTCTCTGGGCACCAGGGCCTGCCCACCCTCCCGGGAAGGATTTATTCCCAAAATCCCTCATCCATCTATCATCCATCCATCCATCATCCATCCATCATCCATCCATCCATCCCTCATCCATCCATCCATCCATCCATCCATCCATCCATCCATCCATCATCCATCCATCCATCATCCATCCATCCATCATCCATCCATCCATCCATCCATCATCCATCCATCATCCATCCATCCCTCATCCATCCATCCATCCATCCATCCATCATCCATCCATCCCTCATCCATCATCCATCCATCCGTCCATCCATCCATCCATCCGTCTGTCCCTGTCCCAGTGAAGCCATTCACCCGTGTCCTGTCACCACCACTCCGAGTGCATCCATCCCTCGCTGTCACATCCCAGGGGACACTGGCTGGAGCCGTTCCCAGCCCAGGACCGCTGCTCCCCGAGCCACCACTCCCAGCTAATTAGCCCAGCCTAATTAACCAGGGCACAGCGCAGGACCCACACCCCCCCTGCGGCCTTGGCTCCCGGGGGTCCCTCCTTGTCCCACTCCCGGGGTGCAGGCGAGGGGCACCCCCAGAATTCCTGCCCATCCTGGTGCCGCAGGTGCGGGAGCAGCGGGAGCCCGCCAGGGAGGAAGGAAGGAAGGAAGGAAGAGAGGAGGAGGAGGAGGAATTATCCACACATGTCTGCCAGAGCCAGCCCCTCCCGCTGCCGGCCAATTGACAGCTGCCCTGATTTGATCAGCAGCTGCTGACGGGCAGCAGACAAGTCCCCAGGGCCATGAATAATTTCAGGGTATTTGTGTTTATTTGATCTCGGTATGGGGCGGCCCCGCCGCCAAGCCCCGAGCCCGGCCGAGCCACGGGAAGGGGCAGCCGGGCTCTCCAGATGGCTCCGAGGCCACCGTGGCTGTCCCCTGCTGTCCCCTCCCTCGCCCTGCTCCTCACCTTCCTCCTGCACAGCCAGGGGAAGGAGGAAGGACTCCCCAACAAATTTCAGGGAATAGAAAAGATCCCCCCAGCCTCAGGATTCCCAACGTGCCCGTTCCAACGGTTTCATGTCATTTATCCAGTGTCTCCTGATTCCAAAGGACAAAAACGAGCACTTGGTGCTTTCTGGGCTCCCATGCCACGTTTGGGGACACCTGTGACCCCAGCCCCAGACCCCTGTTTGGGGACACCCAGTGACCCCAGCCCCAAATCCCTGTTTGGGGACACCCTGTGACCCCAGCCCCAAACCCCTGTTTGGGGACACCCCTCTGTCCCTCAGCCCCAAACCCTGTTTGGGATGTGAGCAGGAGGTGCCCTGTGGGACAGGAGAGGGGACAGAGGCAGCAGTGCCCTGCCCAGGTGGTGGCTCTGTGTGGCCCTCAGCAGCCCCAGGAGGATCCCAAAGGCAGATCCCAAAGGCAGATCCCAAAGGAAGGTCCCCAAGCCAGGACTGTGGGGTTTGTCCCCACCTCAGGCAGTGCCCTGGGCCGGGTGCCAGGGCTGGCACACGAGGGGCACCATCTGCAGCCCGCTCCTGGCTGGGCACAGCAGCCAGGCAGGCAGCAATGTCCCCCGGTGACACTCAGGAGTGGGACAGGCAGGACAGGAGGGGGACAGGGGGACGGGCACGGCGATGGCACAGCTGCACATGGGCACTGGGGGCTGAAGGTGCTGAGGCAGCAGTGGCAGAGCCCTGGGGATGCAGAAATTCCCATTTTTCCCGGGTTCTGTAATGCCTCTGACAGCTCGGGCAGGGCATGGAGGGGCTGCAGCTGGAACCTGCTGGCCTGGAAGGGGCAGCAGCTCTGCAGAGCCCCAGCCTGGCCCCAGGGTAATCCATCCGCAGGTGACAGTGCCCCCGAGCCCTGGAGGGTCACCTGCAGGGACACAGGGACAGAGCCAGGAGTGCCCAGCCCTCAGGGCACCTTCCAGGCTGAGCAGGGCAAGGAGCCACAACTGCAGCTCCATCTTTTGGGTCCCCAAAAGCTCCCAGGTGAGAACAGACCATCCCCTTGTCCCCGTCCCCAGCCACCCTACAGCTCAGAGCCCCCTCCTCACCCTTGGGGGCTCACAGGGAAAGTGTCAAAGTGTCACCCCAACCCCTGTCCTGGCCACCAGCTCCACACTCAGCTGCTGTGTTCCCCCAGAGCAGGTTCTGCCCCTCCACAGCCACATCCCACACGTGTCCCAGCCAGCCCAGGATGGCTCCAGGCTGGAGGGGCTCATCCGTCCCCCCTCCTGCAAACCCAGGACTGCTTCTTGTGGTGTTTGTCTCGGGCCTGCCGCTGTCACGCTGCTCTCGTTGGGATGGAAAAGAAAATGCATCCAGTTTTCCACAGAAACAACAAAGATTCCCCATCTGGGTCAAATTTGTAATCCAGCCTGGGGGAAGATGGGAAACAAATTTGGGTTTGTTTTTTTTTTTTTTTTCCTATCAGAAAAACTTCGTTTCCTGGTGAGGAGCTTCACCCACAGCACGGCAGGGGTGGGAGCCACCATTCCCAAACTTCTCCGTGCCATCCCATCCAGTGGAAGGGAGCTGGGAGAGGAGCCCCAGCACGGAGCAAATGGTTCTGGTCTCCTGAACCTGCTGAGCCCCTCGCAGTGTGTGCAGGGCTCCCCTGACCCACAAGTGCTGCCTGCACAGGGGAGGGACAAACCCCTCAAATCCAGCCAAGGCTGCAGCACCTGGGAGGCTTGGGAATGTGGGGGTGCTGCTGGGAGCCCCCTCCCCCTGCTCAGCTGGTCCCCAGGTGAAGCAAATCCTCCCCTGAGCAGGGAGCTGGGGTGGATTATGCACTTTGCTGCAAAAAAAAAAAGGAAAGCTGTTCCTCCAGCCACGGCAAAAGGGCTGTGGAGATGTTGGGAAGGCACAGGAATGCCCCAGGAGAGGTTGGACAGGGCTTGGAGAGCCTGAGACAGTGCAAGATGTCCCTGCCCTTGGCAGAGGTGGCTCTGGATGGGCTTTAAGGTCCCTCTTAAAACCCAAACCACTCTGGAATTGCAGGATATCCTGAATTTTCTGCAGCTCCCAGAGCTCTGGGTGAGCCCCAGGTGATGGGGATTTGGGTTCCATCCATCCTGTCAGTGCTCCCCCCTCCCTGCCTCCAGCAGGAGCAACTGGGAATTCTCTACCAAAACACTTCTTTGCACTGGAAAAGCTTCACTCTGTGGCAACTGGAGCTATTTGTGGGAAAGAACTGGATTTTACTTATTTTTAGTTTCCTAGGGAAGTGTGGCTGGAACAATCACACCCTGTCTGTCTGTCTGTCTGTCCAGCTGTCTGCCCTGTCAGATCCCACCGGCCCATTCCAGCTGGATTTGATGCAGGACCAGGATCAAAAATAGGAATTTTTACACACGGAAAGCTGGAGCTGAGTGGTGGCCAGGACCCCGAGCACTCCACGGCTGAGGGGGAGGCAGCTCCAGCCCCTCCACACCAGCCCGGTCCAGCCCAGTGCCACCAGTTCAGGCTCCCCAGTTCACTCAGCAGCAGCTGCCTGAGCAGCACAAACACACCCTCTGCACCTGAATCTGCTCTGGGGGAGCTGGGCACACCTCAGTGCCCTTCCCAAAACGCCCTTTGGGGTGTCCCTGTCCCCCAGCCCGGGCAGAGCCTGTTCCCAAGCAGGAGAATCCATCCCAACCCCTGCCCCATGCCCAGGGAAGTGCCAGTGCTGGTTTGTCCCCAGTCCCTGGGATGTGAGCGGGAGGGATCTTCCCAAGCCTTCTGCTGCAGGACCACGATTTTCCTCTTTTTTTTTTTTCCCCTTTTTGAATGCGAGGGAGGGAAAATCCGGGGCTGAGCGGAGCTCTGGGGCCAGGAGGCGTTCCTGCCACCGGGCCAGGCGGGCAGGACACTGGGGGCTCTGCACCTGAATCTGCTCTGGGGGAGCTGGGCACACCTCAGTGCCCTTCCCAAAACGCCCTTTGGGGTGTCCCTGTCCCCCAGCCCTGGCAGAGCCTGTTCCCAAGCAGGAGAATCCATCCCAACCCCTGCCCCATGCCCAGGGAAGTGCCAGTGCTGGTTTGTCCCCAGTCCCTGGGATGTGAGCGGGAGGGATCTTCCCAAGCCTGCTGCTGCAGGACCACGATTTTCCTTTTTTTTTTTTCCCCCTTTTTGAATGCGAGGGAGGGAAAATCCGGGGCTGAGCGGAGCTCTGGGGCCAGGAGGCGTTCCTGCCACCGGGCCAGGCGGGCAGGACACTGGGGGCTTGTGTGCTGCCGGAGCCCCGCGGGGTGGGATGTTCTGGAGCCTTTCCCAAATCCTCCCTGCGCTGGTGACAGCCCCCCGGGCGTGGGACACCTCCTGCCAGTGTCCCCCGCTGGTCCCCGGGGATGGGGACACTGCTGGCATTGTCCCCTGCCGGCTCTGCTGCCCCATCCCAGGGGAGGGGAGGTGGGAATTGCCCTCGGGGGGGCTGAAGTGGCTCCAAATTTCTGCCTAAAAATGCTCCAGGAAAGCCTGGGGATCAGAGGGGCTGGAGCAGGGATTTCACTGGAATCACAGAGCTGCTGAGGTGGGAAAAGCCCTGCCAGGTCACTCCAGCCCTTCCCCAGCACTGCCAAGGCCACTGTCCCTGTCCCCAAGTGCCACATCCACAGGGCTGGAACTCCCTCCGGGGCTGGTGACCCCACCCTGCCCTGGGCAGCGTTTCCAGGATGGAATTTTTCCTAAAATCCCACCTAGAGCTCCCCTGGCCCAGCCCGAGCCTCGTCACTGAGGAGCAGAGAGTGACACAGTTCCACTCTGTGCCCCAGGGTGGGGACACAGGACCCCTGGGGACACCCCTCTGTCCTTCAGGAGGGAATTGTCCCCTGGGATGGGCGGATGGACACACGGACAGGCAGCAGCACAGCCCAGCAAGTGCTGCTGGCAGGGATGGGATGCGGGGAACCTCCCATGGGTGCTGCCAGTCCTGGGGACAGGGACAGCACAGCAGGGTCCCAGCAGAGCCCCCGGGCTTGGCACACACCCCCCGTGCCCGTGGGCACCGGGATCATCCCCCTCTGGATCTCCCCAGGCATGCCAAGGCAGGCAGCAGCAATCCTGCTCCAGGATTAAATTGAAATATTGGGGAATTAAAGTCCTTCTGAGAAGTGACCTCGCAGCAAATTGGTTTTTTCCCTGCACAGCAGCAGCTTTGGAGTAAAACAATGCAACCCCAACCCTTCTTTGGGCATTCCCAAATAGTTTGTTTCTCCCCCCCCCCCCCCCCCCTTTGTTATAAATTTATATAATAAAAAAACTTGTTGGGTAAAAATATCCAATTCCCCACAGCCTGCAGAGCCTCATCAAAAATCCATTTGAAGTATTACTCTCAAATCCCTCATGGCAATGGGATATTTTAAGGTCAGTTAAACTTATTATTCACTCAAGATTTGCTTTCAGGTCCCTGCATATTTCAAACAGATTTTCCCTCATCTCTAACCCAACTGTGTTACAAAAAGCCCTTTCCTCCTCCCCCCTCCTTTTTTTCTTTTCCTGAAAAGAAGAAGAAAAAAAAAAAAAAGTTGTCAAAAGAAAAGATCCTAATCAAAAACAGCTTCTGAAGCCTTAAAAGCTGCTACAGTTTGTACTTGTTACCCAAAAACACTGAGGCTATCTCCAGATCCCTAAATCCCCTGACTCCCAGAACACTGAATGGAGCCCTGCTCGGAAAAGAGGAATTAACTCCAATTTGTTTTTCTTATTTGCAATTCATTTCCTTGCAACAGGCTTTAGACACAGTTTTCATTTTTTCTCCCTTTTCTCAAACAAGGAAAGGAAGCAACTTCCAAACCTGCAGCCTGGGTTGGTTTTGGATTATTTAGGATTTCCAGCTTGATGGAACTGCATTTCCTGCTCCTGCCATGCCTTTCCCCTCACAGGTACTTTGGTTGGGTTTTTTTACATAAAGGTCACCTAAAAAGTACAATTTTAAAATTTCCCCTGAACCACGAATGTCCTTTTTCAGCCTGGAGAAGGGAAAGCTCCAGGGAGAGCTCAGAGCCCTCCCAGGGCCCAAAGGGGCTCCAGGAGAGCTGGAGAGGGGACAAGGGATGGAGGGACAGGACACAGGGAATGGCTTCAAGCTGGAAAAGGGGAATTTGGGTGGGATATTAGGGAGGAATTCCAGGAATTCCATGCCTGGAGGGACAGGACACAGGGAATGGCTTCAGGCTGGAAAAGGAGAATTTGGGTGGGATATTGGGGAGGAATTCCTGGCTGGGAGGGTGGGGAGGGACAAGGATGGATCTCCAGAGAAGCTATGGCTGATCTGGATCCCTGGAATGTCCAAAGCCAGGGCTGGAGCAGCCTGGGATGTATTGGGAGGTGTTGGGATTGGACCTGGATGAGCTTTAAGGTCCCTCCCAACCAACCCAGTCTGGAATTCCCTGACTCCATGACCAGGACCCACCAGAGCTCCTGGTCAGACCCTGTAGCATGCATGGGGTGGTGTCCCCCTGATTTTGTGAGTTTTTCTAAGCCTGCTGATGTTTACGTTCTTGTAATGAACTTTCTCACACGCTTGATGTAAATAACTTTTATTGCTTTGCATTCTTTTATGGAAGAGGAGAAATTCGATGGACTGTTGGTTTGCCCAGTGTCATTGGAGAGGTGGCACTGCCACCCTCCAACCCACGGTCACTTTTGGAAACCTATAAATGTTAAGAGTCAAAAATTAAAAAGTCAAAAAGTCCCTTTTTACCTTGAAAAGAGCAGCGCGTTATTTCGTGTCCTACAGTAACAGGGTGGGGCCGCTCCCAAATCCCAGATTCCCTGGGACTGAGGGGATTTGGGAGCACCAGAACCATCCTTACAAACCTTCTCCCTGCTCCCTGCTCAGCTTTTACATCCCAGAGAACAATTCCCCGAATGCCCGGGGGTCACAAACAGCGCTCAGAGCTCTGCCCAAAGCCCCTGCGGGAGGCAGGTGAGAGGAAGAGATTGGAGTGCCCTCCTCAAGGGTTGGGAATGATCCCCCCAGTCCCTGCAGCCATCTGGGCTGCATTTCTGCACTGGCTGCAGCATCACTTGCTGCTTTCATTAGCTGATGACATGGAAGCTAATGCTGCCGCCCTCCAGGCCGTGCTCTACAACCGAGTCCAGGCGTAGCCCTAATCCTGTGCATAGCATGACTGGCATCCACTATAAACACCTGAGAAATCCACCAGCTCTCCTCCACATCATCCCAAACACCCACACTCCCTCTTCTAGGCCTCATCCTAGCGGCAAGTCCCGGCCCAGTTCGGCCTACATCCGTGACATCAGCCGCCACAGAAGGACCAACCCCCGTATCCGCCCTGCTCCACTCCAGCACAATAGTAGTAGCTGGAATTTTCCTACTTATCCGAACCCACCCTCTATTCAACAACAACCAACCTGCTCTAACCCTGTGTCTATGCCTAGGAGCCCTAACCACGTTATTTGCAGCCACATGCGCTCTCACCCAAAATGACATCAAAAAAATCATCGCGTTCTCCGCTTCAAGCCAACTGGGCCTAATAATAGTCACAATCGGACTGAATCTCCCTGAATTAGCCTTCCTCCACATTTCAACCCATGCATTCTTCAAAGCTATGCTCTTCCTATGCTCAGGCTCCGTCATCCGTAGCCTAAACGGTGAACAAGACGTTCGGTGTAATCCCGAGCTGGAACCTGGAGCCAGGAGGATCCTGCCAGGAGGGGCTGGGAGGGGAGAGCTCCTGCAGGAACAGAGCCCCCAAAAAGAGGTTTTCCCTCAGATCCCACACTGCTCTCCAGCCTGGCAGCACACAGGCTCTGCTGGGCGCCGGCACACGGGATAACACACGGGATAGCGTGGGATAAAACAGGGGATAGCATGGAAAAATCATGGGGTAAAACGTGGGATAACATGGGATAACACATGGGATAATACATGGGATAAAACGTGGGATAGCATGGGGTAAAACACTGGATAACACATGGGATGAAACACGGGATAACACATGGGATAAGACATGGGATAATACATAGGGTAGCATGGGATAAAACATGGGATAACACATGGGATAAGACACTGGTTGGAATATGGGATAACACATGAGATAACATGGGATAACACGGGATAACACATGGGATAACACACTGGTTGGAATGTGGGACAGCACATGGGATAACAGAATAACACATGGAATAACATGGGATAACACTGGTTGGAATATGGGATAGCACATGGGATAACATGGGATAACACGGGATAACACTCTGATTGGAATATGGGATAGCACATCCAGGCTGTCCCAGTCAAGCTGTGGGATCTCAAACCACCTCCTCCCATCAGCACTCCTCCACCTTTCACTCCCAGGCAGGATTTAGGATTTCCTCCCTCTAACCAGCAGAGCATCCAAAGGGGGACCCGAATCCAGAACTGCAAACACCAGGATGGAGCAGGAGAAACAGGGAGGCTGCACTGCTGCAGCAGCAAAGCTCCCACCAGCTGCAGCTCTGCAGGCTTCCAAGGGCAGGAGGAGATCCCACAGCCTGTGCCACAGACACAGATATTTTATGAAAAATCCTTTTGCCAGGATCTTTTCTCCTGAGAAGCTGGGAAGCTTCAGTTTCCCCGTGTTTTGCTGCTTTGGAATGTGATTTGGAGAATTGTTTACCCAGCATGTGAAATTGTTTTTACTTGACGACCAACAACAGCCACCTGTGTGGAGGCTGTGAGCAGTCACAAGGTTTTATTATCATTCTTTCCCTTTCCCTTTCCCTTTCCTTTCCTTGCCTTTCCTTTCCTTTCCTTTCCTTTCCTTTCCTTTCCTTTCCTTTCCTTTCCTTTCCTTTCCCTCTATTCCTTTCAGCATAGTTTTAGTATAGCATTTTAATATAATATAATATAATATAATATAATATAATATAATATAATATTATAACAAATCAGCCTTCTGAAACACAGAGTCAAGGTTCTCATCTCTTCCCTCGTCCTGGGACCCACAAGGCTGTCCCAGGGCAGCCAAGCTGTCACCCCCTTGCTGGCCATGGGGACAGACCCACGAGCCATGAAACTCCTTCAGAGCTGCTCTTTGGCATCAGGCTGAGGTTCCCCCAGGCAGGAAGATCCCATCCCTGGCTCTCCCCCCACCGGAGAGAGGATTTCCCTTCCCTCAGCAAAGCCCATGTCCACCTTCTTTGGCTGCACCTTCCTCTCAGCAGGGCAAGGGGGGAATTTCATTTCCCCACACCCCGTTCGGGGCCCGGGTGTCAGCCCAAGCACTGCCAGATGTGCAGGGCTCTCCCTCAAAGCCATCCCCAGGCCTCCCTGGATATTTAATCTCTCGCTATCTGGGGTGTGAGGGTCAGGGCCCGGGTTTCCATGCAGATGCTACAAATCTTCCCTGCTTTTACCGTCACCTTTTAACGGCGCCGTAAATCAGCAGGCACTTCTCAGGTGACCCCGTAATTGCCCATTTGTGTCTCTGAGCAGAACTCAGCCCTGCTCTTCCTCCTCTCGGCAGCAAAGGAGACCTGCTGGGAGCAAACTCCAGGAGTCTGCATGCCCCTTCCTCCTCCAGCAAAGTCATCTCCTGGCAGCTGTGCTTCAGCTGCAGCGTGGCAGCGCGAGGAGAGGGCGAGGAGCTGATGCAGGAAGATTAAAAAAAGGTTGGATGGGTCTGTTCCTCATGTGAGCCCGGCTGCTCGCAGCCTTTGATTGCCACACGAGCAAAAGATGGAAATTCACTGCAGGCAAAGGAATTCATTAACGGGAGAAGAAAGGAGCATCAGTCTGTTGGGGGCCTGGCATCAATTCCCAGCCGGGTTTTGAAGTGGCAACAGCTCTCCTTGTTCTTTTAAAGTTGCTTTGCTCTGTCCTGCACGGTGACTGGGGGAGCTGGCAGCACATGTGGGGCCTCACTCTGCTCATCCCGGGCTGGGGTGGCCCAGCTGGCACAGGACAAACCTGCCTGGCTGTGGGGGCACCACCCCAGCACCTCCTGCTGCTCCCCCTGCTTTCCTCTGATCCACGGAGATCCTCAAACCACAGGGAGCCACCATTCCTCACCGGGCTGCCAGCATGCTTTGGGGTTTTCTGTGGCCTGGGAGGTGCTTTGGGGGTTAAATGAATAACCCCCAAAGCATAAAAAACCCCCAAACCATCTCCCAGGCCATAAAAACCTTTGGGAGTTTTTATGGCCTGGGAGATGCTTTGGGAGATGTTGACATCTCCAAATGGTTTCCTAACCTCTGCTGCTGAGGTTTTTCTGCAGGTGAGAAGATCCTGAACCACCTCCAGCCCACTTCCAGCTCAAACCGGGGTTGTGTTCAAGCACAGCAGTGCCTGTGCACATGGGCTGTGGTTCTGTTCCAGGTTTTCTTGTCTTCAGGACATGCTGGCTTCGAGCAGGAGCTGAAACTCCCCCCGTGCCAAGGCTCCATGGCTCAAAAATCATCAAATCTCTGGGGATTCCGAATTAAATCAGAGTTCCTACCCTCTCCTCCACCCAGATCGTGCTTTAATTTCTGTTCAGCTGCATGCAAAGAGTGAGATCTGTCCCCGAGAGCTTCCCAGCCCAGCCGAGGAGGTCTCTCAGCCAGGTTTCCTTCCAAAGAGCACTGCTCACCCCTGCTCTGTACCCATCAGAAGAGGGGCTCTGGGGCTGGGGTCAGAGCTGGGTACATCACACACACACAGCTGAGCGTGGAATTCATCAGCCCTCGGTGTCACGAAACCAGAAACCCCCAACAACCAGGTGTGTGTTGACACTTCCAGGAATTTGTTTGGTTGCGGCGCTGACATGAGGCTCACACAGCTGGGCACAGCTGGAGTTAGGTGCTCACTGAGCCTCTGAGCCTTTATTTAAAGGCATTTCGCCCAGAAAAAAAAAAGTTTAGAAAAGGCCTTGCACCACCAGAGTGATTAATGCTGAAAGGAATCTTCCCCTTCCCAGGGTCTGCTCGGTAATTCAAGTTTCATGAGCTCTAACGTGAGCGGGGCCTGGGTGAGCTCCCTGCTCAGCCCCGCGGATGCGGGGCACCCTGACACGCTGCCTGCTCCTCCTCAAAGCAGCCAAATATGAATTTTTAATATTCACACCCAGAGCAGAACTGAACAAGGCTGTCCCTCATTATCTGCCTTGTAACGAGACGGGGATCAAACGTGGTGGCAGAGTGACACCGGCCCCACACGTCCCTTCTGATGGCACAGGGGGTAATTAACCGGCGTGTCACACTCAGGCTAACGAGGGTGACCCGCTGGGGGTCCCAGCCCCGTCCCCTGCCCAGGGCTGGGGGCTCTGAGGCCACCTCTGCTCCCCTCTGGGCTGGACTCGCCCCCAGGGATGAGTTGGGGCAGTGGAGCCGTCCCAGTTTGGGACATTCTGTGACTCTGAGCTCAGCAATGTCCCCGCTGCCACCACGCCCTGGAGGCTGGGGGAGGTTGGGGTGATTGTCCCTGGTGGTTCCCTAAGCCAGCCCAGGGATCTGGGACACCTTCAGCACGGACTGGGAGAGAGGGAAGATGTGATCCAAACACCCAGAGGGACACAGCCACAGCCCTGGGGAACACCAGTGACCTGGAGCCACCTGCCAGGGGTGACAGCAGCCTGGAACAGCAACAGAACCAGGACCCAGTGAGCTCCATCCTCCATCCATCCATCATCCATCCATCATCCATCCATCCATCCATGGATCCCTCCATCCATCCATCCATGGATCCATCCATCCATCCATCCATCCTCCATCCATCCATCATCCATCCATCCATCCATGGATCCATCCATCCATCCATCCATCCATCCATCCATCCATCCATCCATCCATCCATCCATCCATCCATCCATCCATCCATCCATCCATCCATCCATCCATCCATCCATCCATCCATCCATCCATCCCACACCATCCAGTCTGAGCTCTGAGCTCCCCAAACTCCCTGCAAACCTCCTGCCTCACACCAGCTCCAAACACCAGGCAGCCAGGATCCCAAAACCCTGGAAGGTCAGAGCAGGACGGTGCCTGAGCACAGCAGGTGAAATCCCTAACCCTAACCCAAAGTACCACTCAAACCTATGAAGAAGAAGGTGAAGAAGAAGTATTAGTTATTGTCTTAAAACTTTTACCTTAGCTCTCTATACTTTACTATAGTCTAAAACTTTAAGTATTTGACTCTGATACTACACACTTCTAATCAACTGCATACTTGCAATCCTGGTGTTATCCATCAATTTTGGAATTTTCTCCACAGCCTCAGGTCAAACGCAGAGTTCTCTTGGGAGTCAGAGCGTGCCAGCACAGAAATGTGAAACTCTCAGCACCCAGAGCTCCAGCAGCCCTGCCCGGCCCTTCCCGGGCTGCTCGCAGCCCCTCGTGTCCCACCCCACGGGGCAGGATGGCCCTTGGGGACGCCTCTGTCCCCTGTCCCGCTGGCAGCAGCCCAGCCCAGCCCAGCCCAGCCCGGCTCCTTTGTGCCCCGGCGGATGCAGGTTTGTCACGCTCGGGCTCTGACACCGCGGGGGGACGTTCCGCCCGGCCCTCCCCCAAAAACCGCCTTTTCATGCACACAAACCGTGCCTTCCCTCAACAAAACCCAAATTCTCGGCTGAAAGTACTTGGCAGCGGCCCCTCGAAATTTTTCTCAGGCCTGTGTGGCTTTGGAAGATGACTTTGGGAGGCAGGGGAGCGCTGGAGGAAGAATGAACCCCCCTGTCCCGGCGGGCTGGCACTCATAGGAAAAGGGGGGACAGCCCTGGAGAGGCTGCAGCACACTGGGGACCGTGGGGACAGCAGTGTCCCCCCTCCCCAGACAGCAGTGTCACATCAGACAGCAGTGTCCCCCTCCCCAGACATCGGTGTCACCTCAGACAGCAGTGTCACATCAGACAGCAGTGTCCCCCTCCCCAGACAGCAGTGTCACATCAGACAGCAGTGTCCCCCCTCCCCAGACAGCTGTGTCACCTCAGACAGCATTGTCCCCCCTCCCCAGACAACAGTGTCACCTCAGACAGCAGTGTCACCTCAGACAGCTATCCATCCATCCATCCATCCCACACCATCCAGTCTGAGCTCTGAGCTCCCCAAACTCCCTGCAAACCTCCTGCCTCACACCAGCTCCAAACACCAGGCAGCCAGGATCCCAAAACCCTGGAAGGTCAGAGCAGGACGGTGCCTGAGCACAGCAGGTGAAATCCCTAACCCTAACCCAAAGTACCACTCAAACCTATGAAGAAGAAGGTGAAGAAGAAGTATTAGTTATTGTCTTAAAACTTTTACCTTAGCTCTCTATACTTTACTATAGTCTAAAACTTTAAGTTTTTGACTCTGATACTACACACTTCTAATCAACTGCATACTTGCAATCCTGGTGTTATCCATCAATTTTGGAATTTTCTCCACAGCCTCAGGTCAAACACAGAGTTCTCTTGGGAGTCAGAGCGTGCCAGCACAGAAATGTGAAACTCACAGCACCCGGAGCTCCAGCAGCCCTGCCTGGCCCTTCCCGGGCTGCTCGCAGCCCCTCGTGTCCCACCCCACGGGGCAGGATGGCCCTTGGGGACGCCTCTGTCCCCTGTCCCGCTGGCAGCAGCCCAGCCCAGCCCAGCCCAGCCCGGCTCCTTTGTGCCCCGGCGGATGCAGGTTTGTCACGCTCGGGCTCTGACACCGCGGGGGGACGTTCCGCCCGGCCCTCCCCCAAAAACCGCCTTTTCATGCACACAAACCGTGCCTTCCCTCAACAAAACCCAAATTCTCGGCTGAAAGTACTTGGCAGCGGCCCCTCGAAATTTTTCTCAGGCCTGTGTGGCTTTGGAAGATGACTTTGGGAGGCAGGGGAGCGCTGGAGGAAGAATGAACCCCCCTGTCCCGGCGGGCTGGCACTCATAGGAAAAGGGGGGACAGCCCTGGAGAGGCTGCAGCACACTGGGGACCGTGGGGACAGCAGTGTCCCCCCTCCCCAGACAGCAGTGTCACATCAGACAGCAGTGTCCCCCTCCCCAGACATCGGTGTCACCTCAGACAGCAGTGTCCCCCTCCCCAGACATCGGTGTCACCTCAGACAGCAGTGTCACATCAGACAGCAGTGTCACCTCAGACAGCAGTGTCACATCAGACAGCAGTGTCCCCCCTCCCTAGACAGCAGTGTCACCTCAGACAGCAGTGTCCTCCTCCCAGGGACAGCAGTGTCCCCCCTTTCCAGGACAGCAGTGTCCCTGCAGAAGCAGTATCCCACTCCCAGGACAGCAGTCCCCCCTCCACAGGACAGCAGTGTCCTCCAGGACAGTATTGTCCCCCTCCCAGGACAGCAGTGTCCTCCAGGACAGCATTGTCCCCGCTCTGGGGACAGCAGTGTGCCCCAGGGACAGCAGTGTCCCCTCTCTGGGGACAGCAGTGTCCCCCGGGACAGCAGTGTCCCCTCTCTGGGGACAGCAGTGTCCCCCGGGACAGCAGTGTCCCCTCTCTGGGGACAGCAGTGTCCCCCGGGACAGCAGTGTCCCCTCTCTGGGGACAGCAGTGTCCCCCAAGGACAGCAGTGTCCCCCCTCTGGGGACAGCAGTGTCCCCCGGGGACAGCAGTGTCCCCTCTCTGGGGACAGCAGTGTCCCCTCTCCGGGGACAGCAGTGTCCCCCAGGGACAGCAGTGTCCCCCCTCCGGGGACAGCAGTGTCCCCTCTCTGGGGACAGCAGTGTCCCCCAGGGACAGCAGTGTCCCCCCTCCGGGGACAGCAGTGTCCCCTCCCGGCTGACAGCAGTGTGCCCCAGGGACAGCAGTGTCCCCTCTCTGGGGACAGCAGTGTCCCCCAGGGACAGCAGTGTCCCCCCTCCGGGGACAGCAGTGTCCCCTCTCTGGGGACAGCAGTGTCCCCTCTCCGGGGACAGCAGTGTCCCCCAGGGACAGCAGTGTCCCCTCTCTGAGGACAGCAGTGTAGTGTCCCCCGGGACAGCAGTGTCCCCTCTCTGGGGACAGCAGTGTGCCCCAGGGACAGCAGTGTCCCCTCTCTGGGGACAGCAGTGTGCCCCAAGACAGCAGTGTCCCAACTCTGGGGACAGCAGTGTGCCTCAAGACAGCAGTGTCCCCTCTCTGGGGACAGCAGTGTGCCCCAGGGACAGCAGTGTCCCCCCTCCGGGGACAGCAGTGTCCCCTCCCGGCTGCAGGCTGAGCGATCGCGCTGACAGGTGCCCCTGACAAGTGCCCGATCGATGGCACTGATCGAGCCCCTCCACGCCGCGGTGATGGGAGGATTTCTTCGGCTTGCACTTAATCGACATTTCCTCCCTGGCAGGGTGGCCCGGAGCGGGGGATTTGTCACTTGGAATTGCCGGGGAGCGCAGGGCAGGGCGGGGTGAGGCAGGTGGGGACAGGGAAACATTCGGGCACAAGCAGCACCCACAGGAGCCTCCAGAGAGGAGGAAATAAAATCAAATTAAATAATCTGCTGTAGGGCTGCGGAGATGGCAGAGGCATTTCGGGATCCTGCCCTGATGGGGGCTTGATTTCACCCCCAGAAGGAATTATGGAGTTGTGGAATCATGGGTGGAAAATCCCTATAACATCATCCAGTCCAACAATCCACAGGGCTGTTCAATCCCCTCAGGGATGGGGACCCCACCCCTGCCTGGGCAGCTGGGCCAGGGCTGGGCAGCCCCTCCAGGAGGAAATTCTCCCAAAATCCACCCTGAGCTGCCCTGGCCCAGCCTGAGGCCGTTCCCTCTCCTGTCCCTGTTCCCTGGAGCACAGCCCGACCCCCCGGCTGTCCCCTCCTGGCAGGAGCTGTGCAGAGCCACAAGGTTCCCCCTGATCCCCCTTTTATCCAGGCTCAGCCCCTTCCCAGCTCCCTCAGCCTCTCCTGGAGCTCCAGCCCCTTCCCCAGCCCTGTTCCCTTCCCTGGACATGCTCCAGCCCCTCCATGTCCTTCCAAAACTGCCCCAGAGCTGAGCCAAGTCCTCCTGCAGCCCCAGCAGCTCTGTCCTGCCCTGACCCGGGGCTGCTCTGGGGGGCAGAGGGGGCAGGGGGCGGCTCCCCCAGCCCTGGGGTTTGGGATGGCTTTGGGATGGATTTGGGATGGCTTTGGGATTGCTGTGGGATGGATTTGGGATGGCTGTGGGATGGCTGTGGGAAGGCTTTGGGATGGCTTTGGGATGGATTTTGGATGGCTGTAGGATGGCTTTGGGATGGCTTTGGGATGGATTTGGGATGGCTTTGGGATGGCTGTAGGATGGCTTTGGGAAGGCTTTGGGATGGCTTTGGGATGGATTTGGAATGGCTGCGGGATGCTGCGGCTCTGGAACAGCTGGGAAGTTGCACAAGGCAGGAGGCCCCGGCAGCCCCCGCTGAGCAGAGCCGGGATGTGGCCCCCGGGGACGGGATCTGTCACTTTCCTGGGCCCTTCCCATCAATCACCGCCTCCTTTTATTTATTTATTTATTTATTTTTATTTTATTTGCATAAGGCGGCTGCGAATTCCCGGCTGAATCAGCCTGAAGGGTGCGGGCAGGGCAGGGCAGGGCAGGGGATGCCAATTCTTCACTCCAGCCACAGAAAGCTTCCAGGTGTGCCCAGGGCCAGGTGTGCCCAGGGCCACCACGCACAGCTCAGGGGCCCAGTGATCAATCAGCAGCAAAGTGGTCAATCAGCCCTTCCCTGCTCAAGGACCTTAACAAGGTCACAGCCTTGTTCTCTCCACTCTAATGAGTGGAGATTCCTAATAAGAGCTCAGTGACAAGTGACTGTATTAATGTAATTCTCTCCTGCTCCGGATCAATTTTGTGTGTTAAGATGCAGAGCGGCCCCGGGGGCGTGGGAGGCTCTGCCACCGCCTCGCTGTGAGCTGCTGGCAGGGAGAGAGGAGTTCATTCCCCTCCTGTCCCTGCCTGCCATGAGATTTCCTTGGGGGAGCACACCAAAATCACTCCCAGGAGGAGCCCAGCAGCTCATCCCTCTCCCAGAGTGCTGCTGTTATCCCAGGATGCCTAAAACATCCTGTGCTGGGGCTTTAACAGCCTAAATAGTATTTTTTTTCTGAATTTCAGCCATTCCCTCCCACATTTCAGGCTGGGACCAGCACTCAGTGTGCTCCAGGTCAGGGCAGTCCGTGCCAGCACAGCCCGTGGTGGAGCAGGATGCTCTCCATGGCTCTGGACCGTGCAAAGCCTGGCTGATCCCTGCCCTCCACCAGCCCTGGAGGAGCTGGACACTGACCCTGAGCCCTGGGGTGACCTGCAGGACCCCTCTGGGGGGCACAGCTGTCCCTGTGCCCCCTCACCCTCCCAGTGCCCTGCCTGCCACATCTGCGTTTGCATCTCAGACGGGGAGAGTGACTCACTTCAGGGATGCATGAATAATTTTGAGGATTCCTGTGATCTCCGAGCTGTCTCTGAGCAGAGGGAGAAGGAGGGGAAATCCAAGGAGCTGCTGTGAATTTTGCACCCAGGACCATCACCACAAATGGGGAGTGTGTGAAACCTGAGCTGAGACCTCAGCCCTGCCAGGGGGAAAGCTCAGGGCTGCAACCACCGGGGGTTTGTCATGGTGGGACTGGGGGCTCTGGGCTGCTCTTCACGTGGGGTGAATTTGGGCAGGCCCTGGCACAGGGTGCCCAGAGCAGCTGTGGCTGCCCCTGGATCCCTGGAATTGTCCAAGGCCAGGCTGGACAGAGCTTGGAGCAGCCTGGGACAGTGGAAATGTCCCTGCCATGGCAGGGGTGGGATGAGTAGATCTTTGAGGTGCCTTCCAACACAAACCAGTCCATGATTCCGTGAATTCCCACAGGAAAGGAAAGACTCATCTTAAACCACTGACGTGCCCAGCATGGACCAGCCCTGGCTGCCCTCACCCCCCCCAGACCAGGCTTCCAACCAAGTACCACAGAAGTTTCTCAGAGCATCCCTGTGGAGCACATTAATATTTTGGCCATCCCAAGAGCTGGGATGAGCCGGGATGTGGGGATGGGAAGTGCCAGGCTCAGGTTCCACCCTGTTCCCAGAGCCCTGTCCTGCAGACAAGGAGCATCCATCCATCCATCCATCCATCCATCCATCCATCCATCCATCCCTCCATCCATCCCTCAATCTCCCCATCCATCATCCATCCTTCCTTCCATCCCTCCCTCCCTCCGACACCCCCAGCTCCCTAAGCAGGAGGATTTCCACAGCCCTTTGAAAAGCCATTTAGAGCTAAGTCTTGGTATTAAACCTGGCCTTTCCTCGGGCAGGTTTTCAATCTCTGCCCGAGCCTGTTGCAGCAGAAAGTTTTTGAAAAGGTCAGGAGGAAGCTTTTAAGCATCTTTGCCAATTAAGTGCTGTAACCCCCTCCCCGCCGCCAGAGCTGCCCGTCTCCATCCCAGGGGAAGGTAATTACTGTTTTATAAATAAGCTTTGAACTCTCTTAAGTAATTGTCTCTCATTGCATGAAAGCACCCTCTAAATCCACCGGCCTTTTCCACCTTCTGTCACTACCTAGAAAAAATCCAGGGGAAAAAAAATCCACCTAATACCTTGAAGGAGAAACTCCCAAACTTTCCTTTACACTGCAGTGATTATTTCTCCAAACTTTCAGTAATTCCACTAACAGAGGCCTTGTGGCTTTCCCGGCTCTTGGTGAATTTTTTGGCAATATTTGACATATTTTCAAAAGTTCTCTGGAGTTACATGGACCAAAAAAAAAAAAAAAAAACAAAAAAAAAACCCAAAAAACAAAACCAAAATCATGTTTCAATATTTTAATTTCTACCCCCTGAGGTTACAATAAGAGAAAGGACAGGAATGAAGAAGCCTTTTCCAAAGGTATTCATTCCCATCATGTTATTTTTTTAACCAGCCCTGTGATTTCTGGGTGTATTTAAGCAGCCTGGGATAGAAATCCTGGCAGATCTGAAATCCTTTAGGAACTCAGGTTACTCCTGCCCAGCCCGGGTGTAATCCCCCCATTTATTTAACAGAGCCAGAGACAGGGAAAGCATTCCTGAGCCGGGAAGAGCACCTTCCACCCTTCAAGTCGCAGCTTTTATCCCCAAAATCCCAGCCAACATTAACAAGCAGCTCCAACCGCTCGAGCCTGACACGATCTGAGCAACAGCACAAGGAACAACCCGACTTCATTTCGCCTGGAGGCTGAGCCAGGCTCGAATTCAGGCTCCCAAACCTGCTTGGGTCAGCAAGAAGCACTTGATGGGATCGGGAAGAAAACCCGGCCGCGTGGAAATAAGGGAATAACAGCGTGAAAAGGGGGGGCAGGAGGGTTGAGCTGTGCTCCTCTCCCCATCCCCGACCCCCCAAAACAGGACAGGCACAGCCTCTGTCCCTCCCCACCCGCAGCTGGGAGCCCTTTAAATGGTTTCAAATGTTTAATTCCTCATCGTGGCAGTAAAAGCTATTTTTAATCCCACGTGAAAGCAGTTTGCAGAAACCCAAACTTTGCACGAATTATGGATTGCTTCCCAAGCCCGGGCACTGCTGGGTGTGTGCTGGGGAGCAGAAAACAGGGGCACATCATCAGGGAAACCCATCCGGCTGCCCAGCGCTTAAGCCCGGTCCTAAGAGCAGGGCTGGCGCTAAAACAGCGCATAAAAACCCATCCAAAACACCGCGCCTTAAGTAAAAGCTTTACTGTATCTTATTCTTAGTTAAAATCAGCTTTTTCTCAGGTTTCCCGCATGTTTTCTTTGCACTCGGGGTTTCATTTCCCAAACACGGGGGTGAGGATCCGGGAAGCTGAGACAGAAAGGTCTCGCTTGAGAATGGAAGTGAAAAAAAAAAAAAAAAGAGAGAAAAGATTGCGAAGTAACAGAGGCGAGAAGCTGCGGGACCGAGTGTCTGCGAGGGGAGAACAAGGGCCGCTCAGAGGCGGCAGCGCTGAAATCGAGTCCATCAGGAGGAGAGATTAGCCGTGCCAATGAATAAAGATAACGTCCCGGAGCAGCTCCGAGCATCGCCATCCCGGCTCCCTTTGTCTCTCCGCACCTTTGCGCTTCCCCGAGGAAAAGCTCGCCCTGGAAGGGGCCGCGAGAGCGGTGCCAAAACGCAGCCTGGTGACTCCGGAGGAGCCGATTTCATTCAGCAGCTCCGGCTATAGAGTGTCTTGATCTGTCTGTACAATCACAACACGCACAAAAACCCCCTCAAGGCACCTACTTAGCTGCACTTTTCAGCTGCCAATAACACTCCCGGCAAAAGTCAAAAGAGCAGCGCCGCAGCCGCGTCCTTCCCCTGTCGCTCAAAGGCGTCGGGGTTGCGAGGTTCCGAGATAACAAAGTCTGGCTCAAGAAATCCTGGATGCCTTTCAAGAGCCTTATTAGCTCCTGTGAATGGGCTTGGGGAAGGGGAGGGGGCAAACCCCACACGCCAGGGAGAGGCTCTCTGCTCCCCCTCCACCTTCCCGGAGCTGCTCCCGAGCCGGGACACCCCAGCAGGAGCACAGAGGGATGAGGAACCCCCGGAGAGTTCTTCCCCCCTTCAATGCCAGCTTTCATGTTGGATGGGACGGGAAAAAAAGAGAATGAAAAGTTAAATTTGGCCTCCGGGAGTCTCCGGGCTGGCTCTGCAGGGCCTGAGGATGCCCGGTGGGGATTGCAGCCCCTCGCGTCCCTCACAATCACCAGACATCCCGTGGTACTTTTTAATACTTCTGGTGCAAACTGGATGAAAACAGGGGATTCTTTTCTTTACAATTCCTACAGATCCGCAGCGTGCAGCTGCCGGGGCTGGATCCCAGGGACGTGTGGGGTGCAGGGAGCCCTGGCCCAGCACCATTCCTGCCTGAGCAGCCTTTGGCTCCTGGGAAAAGCAGGAGGACAGGATGGAGGAGAGGGACAGGGACCCCAGATCACGCAGGGAAACCCGGGGCAGAGGAAAAGCCCACTCACACTGAGCCGATGCTGCCACAAAGTTTTGGCAGATGGGGACGAGGAGACCCCTTTGGATGAGCTCAGAGCTCCCACACGATTCCCTCAGGGCTGAGCTGCCCTGAGCTCCCTTCCTCACACAACCCAGGCCCCCCTCCCAGCCCTGCCGTGCTCCCCAAGACCCCCGAGGCACAGGGAGCAGCCGGGATCCCTGCGTGGGAACCGAAGCGGCTCTGGCATCCCAAAAGGGAACAATCCCATGCAAGGATTCTGCTGCGCCCCCAAAACGTCCCCAGTGGAGCAGAGCAGTGACACTGGAGAGCCCCAGCCCCGCCGTACAAGGCCCAGATGTCCCCTGTGAGCCCAAACCTGCCCCCCTCGCAGCCAGGGGCTTCCAGCCCCCAGACCCCTTCACCCCACAAATGTTTTCCTCCATCCCCACAGGCAAAGGCAGGGCCTGGCCCCACACCTTCACAGATGCTCCAAGTTTGGCAATGGATTTCTGAATGTCGCCCCAAACTGCTCGGATTCAATTCTGTTTTTACCATTTGTCCTCAGCTACATTCCCAAACAGACACAGACAGTCCCAGGCTCCCAAAGGGGACCCCCCACACCCCAAACTGGCAGCAGACACCCCAGCATTGCCTCTTCTTTTTATTGAGGTTTCCTTCAAGCAGCGCTGAGTGCCAAAAAAATTAAAATTGTGTTTTGCTTGAGGAGAAAACATCCCATCATGCTTGGATCAGCCATTAAATCATTTATGCTGCAGCCTCAAAAAGGTGTTTAATCTTCTTAGAATTAGCTAAAGCTGTAGTAACTCAAGGAATTCTGTAGGAGATGCTTTTGCAGAACATTTTCTTTTCACTACTACTCAAAAAAAAAGGGGGGGGGGCTTTGGGCCATTTCAAATTTAAATTATATAAAACAATCCAGTAAGAATAAATCATTTCAGTCAGTAACTTACAACAAACTACTCCTCACCCACGAGGAGATGCTCCTGCCAGGGCAGGGAAATCACTACGGGACGGAGCTACTGAGAAAGAACAAAATAATCTGGAGTGATATTTCCAGGGGAATTCTTTTTCCACACTTACTCAAAACAAGCAACAACCTACAGGTGCCTTCGGGCCAAATATCTTGGCGTGAGAAGCAGTTGGTGTAATTTCGGTTTCCTAGCAAGTTCAAATATTTTAAAAATGTTTACACCACTTTTGAGATATCCATAGGAAAAACCCGATTTTCTGTCCAACTTCTCTTCCCCTCCACTCCAGCACACCCCAGCTTTAAACACTTAGCTCTGTCTGGCTTTGCCGGGGATAAAATCCCTCGGTACTGTGAGGTCTTGTGAGAAGACAAAACAAGAGGCAGAGAGGAGAGGAAGCGAAGGGAAATAGTTGTGTGTGTGATTAAAACCACACTTGATGCCGAGTTAAAGTAAAACATCTCCTGATTTTCGCCTCGCCCCGAAGGATGCGGATTCTCCCCAGCCCAGAAAACCTTCCCCGCTCCATTTCCCCAAATTTACCGCAACCACATGCGGGATCATCTCGAACCTGGTGCCAGGCCAGGCTCCCTGCAAAGCACTTCCAGCCCTAAAAACTCGCAGCAGAGCCATCCAAACTAAGATTTATTTCAGCTCCTTCTCTGCGGTCCGTCCTGCGAGCCTCGCTGGGCTCTGCCGAGCGATATGAAAGCGTTCGATCTTCCCCGCTTTAATTATGCGCTCGCAGTCATTAAAGCCCCATTCTGCCGAGCGAGAGGCAGCTCGCAGCCCTCACCCCAAAAAGATTAGTGATCATCATTATCGTTCCTGGAGCCGAGGAATGAGCTCATAAATCACGGCGATATTAATGCAGCCGTAAAAAATAAGCGCCGCTACTTACTGGGTTTTGAAGGTGCGCTAAGTCGTAACTTTACAGCCCAGATGTGGGCTCGGAGAGCTGAGACTCTGCGGGTAAAATTACCACTAAAATTACTCTTTCCATTAAACACGCTGATTTTTCACAGGTTGTTACTTCGGCGAGGGTTGGGAAGCTGCAGCCTCCCCCCAAAACACGGAGAGAAACGCGGTGTTCCCGGGGGGCCCGGGGAGAAGGGGATGGAGGGGCAGGAAGGACAGCGAGAGCTACTCCTTTTATTATTTTCAGATGTTTCCCCGAGAACACCACGGCGCTTTCATACATCCACACGTTTGGATTGCCTTCAGAATAACGGAGCAGATTCCACCCCCGGCTTCGAGGGACTTATCGCTGCCGACTCCGCTTGGCCCAGCCGCCCTGGAGCTGGCCAGGAGACGCGGGTTTAATACGCTCCACATGCACGGTAGCTGCTCTTCCGAACGCTTTATCGCCTGAAGAGCTCAAGCCCATCGAAACCCTCCAAAAACAAACCCCCCTGGATCACTCCAGCTCTGCCCTTTGCCACAAGCCCACCGAGAGTCCCACGGATTCGCCCCTCGCCCGCTCAGGATCAAGCCCGAGGTCCGCGTTCATTTCTGTTTTTTAGAAACCACAAGAATAAAACAATTCCTAAAGGAACCCGGCGGGGAAGCGGGGGCACGGCTGGGGATAAAGCGCTAAAGGTTAAAATCGCAAAGGCTGGGGAGTGAAACGGGCGCGTTTTTGCTGCCGGCTTCGTCCCTGGCCGGGCGGGATGCGGGGACAGGAGCGACACGGGGACAGGGAGGAAAACGGCGACACGGAGACAAGGGCACCGCTTTTCACACTGCAGCAGCCCCCCAAAATCAGCCGCCAGCCCCTTCCCCAGCCCGGGCGAGGCTCGCAGCCGGGGACCCGCACCCCCCTTCCCTCGGAGCCCCTTCCTCTCCCGGGACCCGCCTGTTGCGGAGCCGCCGCATCCCATCTCGGCCACCAATTAACGCAGCTCTGCGCTAATTACCGACCCCCTCATCCACCCCCCCAGCCTCCTCCGCCGCCTTACCTGTACCAGCGCAGCCCCTTCTCGTAGCACCTGTCGAAGAAGTGGGGCTCGGCGCCCACCGCCCGCACCCCGGGGTGCGCCCGCAGGAACTCGAGCAGCGCCCGCGTCCCGCCCTTCTTCACGCCCACGATGATGGCCTGGGGGAAGCGGCGGCTGCCGCCCCCCGAGCCCCCCGCGCCCCCCGCCGCCTCCCCCGGGC